>NC_068973.1:14172500-14475833 GCF_016808095.1 Vigna angularis | reverse complement strand
TGTCTTGAAGTTATTTTCACCCTAAGATATCAGTTAGCTCTGAAATCTAACGTTAGAAAATAACTTCAAGACAATTAAAAAATGAATCATAGAAATATGATGAACTTGAACATTATTTTAGAGCTTTGTTTTTGTTCTTAAAATTGTTTCAGCATTAAACATATTGTGAACCATGTTTCATTTTCCTGAAAACTTTCCTTTCAGTAAGATATCTTAACTATTTTTGTACTATAAAAAAACATTTTGGTGACTTGAATGTCAAAGGACACCTTCATATGAACTGAAGCTGAATGCGACAATTTGAAATTCAAATCAGCAAATTGCATTTTAAAGAAGAGAAATGCTCTGAAATCTAAGGAAAGGAAAATGTAAAGGAAATAGCAAACATGGATCCCAATATGTTCAATAGGGAAATGATTATGTAAGAAGCTATGTTAAATAGGTGGTATTTATAGAAGAATAATGACGTCGAATTCCACATGTATTCGATGTCCACTAAGTAGTTGTCATGGGTAACAATAGTAATTATGCCTACTAACTGCCCCCATACACTATCTAGTATTGACGTCCAAGCCCAGCCGAATTCAACGTGCAAACATGTTATTTGAACTAGTAATAGGTTTCTTATGGCTTTTTATTATAGTTGTTAATATCAATTTGATGTCGAAGCCCTAGAAGGTCGACGTGCATAACCTCATTGGCAACAACACATAATTAATGCTCCCAACAACTCCATTTAACTAAGCAACAACAACGACACTCAATCCCACTACTAGTGAAAGTTTTCGCTCTGTTGTCACACCAAGTTTTCAAAGCGAACGTACAACGGTTACACAAACCCTAGAACACTTATCACCGCACACAACAGATAAGATTTTTGAAATAAACGTATTTTGTATTTTAGAGTGAGAGTCTCAATTTAATTTATAGAGATCTCACTCAAGGATACCTCCAAAAATTCGTTTTCAACTAATTAACATATGATAATCGATTATCCACTTATGTTAATTGATTATGCATTTAATGAATGCACAACGGTAAAAAACTTACTTAAAAATTCTCATAATTGCTCATGATAATCGATTATGACATCTCATAATTGATTACTGATAATCGATTATTATAATAATTTGATTATCGAATATCTTGAGTATAAAATGAGATTTTTTGATTCAAAATGAATTTTAATGCAACCTAAGACAAACAATATATAGAATCAAAGATAAACCACATCCTATACATAAATTTACTAAATTACAAAAGCATTAACACAAGATAAGTCTTTATGAAGATCTTCTTGCAACAAGAGAACTTGAAACTTGACTTTGAGACATCATCAAAACTTCTTCTCTTCAACTTTATGCTAATAACATATTCTCCTTATCAAATATCATTTTTTATAACTGCCGCAGCATATAACTACACTTAACCAAAGAGAAAATTTCATGTGACCCAAACTAGTCAACCATTCATTGTCTATCTTGCATAAGCACAATCCTTCCATCAGTCAAAGAGTGAGTTTTTTCCTTATATTATTAAGCAATACTAGCCTTTGGACCTAACAGTTTTAGCGATGATAATTTTGACTAACAGTCCAAAGATACAAGCATACACTCACCACAAATCTGTCTCAGGACCAAGCAACATAACAGAAGAGTTCATGCAAACTACAAGGTCATAAACGTTGGGGATAGTGTCAATTGTAACATTAGACTCAAGTTCTACGAAAAAGGTTAGACAATTGTAATTAAGGCAATGTGAGAATCAACAAAAGGATGGTTACATCTTGGTTAATGGTTGGATGCACCCAGGCAATTGTTATGGTTTTGATAGTTACTTTTTTCATACATCCCTGATATTTTCAGATAGGATAAATCTTACTTGATTAGTGAAACAATTCCTCCTTTTATTAGACGAATCAAGTTGAGAAACAAGAATACTCATGCAGATTTGATTTCAAAACTGCCAATTTAAATAAGGTGAAACTAAAAATTAGACAAAACGAAACAGTATCATTAGAAAATGTATTTTTCTTACCTTGTTTAACATGAAATTCAGATCGATCAAACCTAGGGACAACAATTTTACGAAATATCTTCATATCAGGAATCTCTGTTCCCAAGTTACACTGGTAGATGATACCAGGAGTTAAAAAGCTTGTAGAGCTAATGAAAACCACACTATCTTCACGCCGCCCGGAAACTTCAGAAACTGAGCCAATGTCAATTGGTAATTGGTGGAGCAAGGAACCTGTTTTTAAGTCTCTAACTTGCAGAACATACTTTACATCACTCAACTAATTCACTATTAGTTGGTTAACGTTTACAGCACATGCTAACTCAATAGGTATATAAGATGTACGTACTAATGAGTTGCTTACCTTTTCATGATATTTAAGTAAGATTTGAAAAGCAACAGACTAAAGCTCCAGGTTTGTAGGATGAGATGCTTTAAGAAAGAAAAATGCCTATTGAGAAAACATTTTATCATAGAAATATTTCGTACTTGTTATCATTGAAAATAAAAACAATATCGTTTTAGTACCTATAAAAATTGTTTGATTTTAGTCCCTAAAAATTACAAAGTCATGCACTTTTGGTTCTTCCTTGGTGAAGAACTAAGACCATATCATTTTTCTATAAAAAAGTATGGATTACAAATGAATACAATATTATAGAAACTAAAACTGTCCCAATTTCAAATACTAAAAAACAATATTATAAAGATCCAGGGCTTTCTATAAACGCATATTATGACATTTTGAAACTCAAAAACCCCTGGACCTGATAGAATGGTTGGATTCACATTACATTATCTAGAAACACATTTAAATATAAACTAACGTCATTTCACGTAAACATTCATAAGTTTACTTTAACATTCATAAATTTATTCTGCATCCACAATTGAATATGAGTTGAAACAACTTTAAATAAAATTTTGCATTAGGTAAGAAAATTATACTGAGTTAAGTTGCCTTTAAAATTAAAAATAAATCGCATCTTTTTCAAAAATCAATTTTACTCAATCAAATTCATTGAAAATTAATTTTGCAAAGTTCCATCCCAATCACACACCGAGAAAAACCAACTTCTGTTCTTCCAGAAAAAAAAAAGTGATAATATGAGATCACTTACTTTGGTGTTGGATAGCGGCTATAAAAGAAGCCTTTGTTGTCATACGTCCAACTTTACCTGAAGCATATAATATTTGAAGTTTGAATAATAGTGTTTTCATAACTCTTTTCGTGACTAAGAAGCTGATCGCGAAATAAATGATGCTCATGAGCTAGTTGTTTTTAAGGTTGTAAACGCTATCATGTTGTGTGCTTTTATAAAATTAGTTTTAATTCATTCTCTTAGGGTTTGGTGAGGAACAAAACTTTCATAGAATTGACATGAGACATCACTTTAAAAAATATAATTCACTCAAACAAATCTATAATAAATTTTGAATTTTATCGGTTTTTAATAACCCGTGACATCTTAGAGATGGGGATGTTATAGTACTTTGGTTAATTAGCTTTATAATTGATATAAAAGAGAAACAAATAAACATGATTAGGCATAATAATATTTAATTGGAAATGTACTTTTTTAAATTTACTATGATTAATCTACAAAATTCTTACTTTTAATTGAGAATATATTTTGGTTAACAGTGAGAACACCAACAAATTAATTAAGAATTTACATTGATTAACTTGAAAATCTAAGACAATCACTACAAAAATCT
The DNA here is from genome assembly GCF_016808095.1 of Vigna angularis. Classification (NCBI taxonomy): domain Eukaryota; kingdom Viridiplantae; phylum Streptophyta; class Magnoliopsida; order Fabales; family Fabaceae; genus Vigna; species Vigna angularis. The sequence goes on along the minus strand of NC_068973.1, from coordinate 14,472,098 downwards.
GAAATTTTAGAAGGGGTTATTTTTAACATTAGCGAAGGTTTTAAGCCCCAAAAAATACAATTCCCGCGGTTGTATAAATCGTTGGGAAAAGCTGCGTCGGTAAATAATTAACATGTTAGGGATTTTGCGAAAAACCGCCAAAAATGGTAGGGGTTTTGTAAAAAACCGCCAAAAATAGTAGGGGTTTTGCGAAAAATCACCAGAAATGACAGGTATTTTTCGAAAACTGCCGAAAATGATAGAAATTTTCGAAAACCGCCATGAATGACATGGGTTTTCAAAAACTGCCAGGACTTTGTTCCAAAACCGCCGGAAATACATTTCAGATTGTTTTTTATAATATTATTTAGTTCATTATGATAAAATAAGCTATAATAAAGAAAAACACATAATAAAATAATTTGAAACGAAAATTAAATATTAGATAAAATGAACTATAAAATGTTTTGATACAAGTAATTGTTCAATATAAATAATAACATTTTTCAAATATACATTAAAGAGAAACATGTTCACTAAATGGAAAATGTTCCTCTGAAAGCTTCTGCACTTCTTCCATGTTCTTTAGTATCCCTCTCTTAAAATAAGGGGACTGGTTTCCTGTATTAAACGTAAACTCATATGTTAGCATCAAGCCATCCATATCAAGCTTTTCTTTATGCTATAATAATACAAAGAGACTATAAGTAAGAAGCTAATAAAGAAATCATGAAATGATACCAAATGAAATTTTACACAATTTAATGAAACTGCAAAAAGATAATGCATGTCACCAATGGCTAACAAAAAAATTAATAGTTAATAAATCAAATATATAACGTATTTGGATTAACTATGAAAAAGATTATTTATAATCAGTTATTGTTACAATCCATTATAAAAAAAATTGGTTGGATATGTTATGTGATAACATATTATAAGATAGTCTATTTCAATAAACAAAATGTCTAATAAATCACAATTTTCATAATTAAGTTAAAAATAAAAAAGTTATCGAATTATTTGTCATAGTTTGTTTCGTATTGTAAATCATAAATAATTTAAGGTTAGAAATAAAATAGAAAAACATAAGGAATTTGATTTATAACTAAGAGAGGATGAAATGGCTTATGGCTTGTAATTTGCACTTTACATTAGATGACCACTTGGGATCAACATTCAACAAAAACTGAACAAACAAACCGCACATAATCCCTTCAAAGAACACTAGTGCACTCAAGGAATATGGTTTCGGTTATTTTCGGTTATAAACATCGGTTTCGTAACCGAGACATATACAGACGAGGTAAAAAGTCTACCTCTTTTTGCGGTTACGAGTCGAGTCAAAAAACGATAGGATTTTGTCTCGATTTCTGCTGAATCGAGTCAATATCTTGGATTCTACTGCCTTGTTTGAGACCTGAACCGAGGCAGTATAGTGGTTTTCGATTTTCTAGAAAATGTTCCAGGAAGTTGCCTTCCATTAACCGATCACCTTCCATTAACAGATCACCTTCCATCACATTAACTTAATATCATTTTCTCTGTTGCATCTTTTAATCTCAAACTCTATGAAACCACAGCCAGAAAAAGAGAGGAAAATCTCACAACCAGAAAAAGAGAGGAAAATATCTAGAGAGGCTAGAATCATATTCAGATTCTTTTTCATAAGATAACAGAATCATACAACACAAAAAAGAAAAATATCCTTAAGCCCGTGCTCTGCTCCTTCTTCACCTGCGTAAAATGGAGCCAACAACCAAATGAGATAATGAAATTAAGCCTTCACGCCTCTCTATTCATCTCCAATCACAGACAAAGGATTTCTCCAACTTGAGCAATGGCGGTCCGACGACTGGCCTCGGCTCCAACGTGAGGTTGCGAACGACACTTCCCCAGACGCGAATCCGCGAAGAGGCATCAGCTTTGGAGACGTTGCGGGTGAGCTTCTAGATCTTGTTGTGGACGTTGGGGATGGAGGAGGGGTCTTTAGGGGTGGAAGTCGGGCCTTCAGATCTGTAGATTTGAGATTTTTCACCGCCGAAAGCCACCACCAACAGCAACCGCCAACAGCCACCGCCAACAGCCACCGCTTCACTCCAGAGACGGGGCCACTTGCACAGGCGAGGTGGTGGTGGCTCCTTGCAGCAGCGGGGCAGCGACGGGGCCGCTTGTTCTTCGCTCCAGAGATGCAATGGCAGGTGAGGTGGAAGCTGCACTCGAGCCGTCGCCCAGGACGAGGTGGTGGTGGCTCCCGGCAGTGGCGAGGCAGTGGCGGGGCAGCAGCGGGGTAGCGGCAGCGACACTTACAACAGGCAGAAGCGAGAGCATAAAGACGAGAGAGAAGCAAGAAAAATAAAAGGAAAATGAGAGAGCTGCTAGGTTTTCTTGAAGATTTTCAGTCTAGCCCAAGCCTTATATGCCTCGGTCCATCTGGTAACCGAGGCAGTAACTTTTTCACCTGAGGTATATACCTCGGTCCATTCTGCCAACCGAGTCAGTATGTCGTTTAGACACCGGTTGTTTAGCAACCGAGGCATATAATGATTTGAAAATTACAACCCTGCCACCGTGTCTGATATGCTTCGGTTCCGAAAAAACCGAAGCATAATGTACGAGTTAAAAATGCAATTTTTTACTAGTGGAAACTCCAAGTAAACTAACTCCATTACCACCTACCAAGTTCAAAACAAAGTTTGAGAAAAATTGTGAGAAAATTACCTTCTGAATAGCTTTCTAAGCAGCTTTTCGGAGTCAGAGAGTTTTCCTAGTAAGAGAGCATCGAAGTAGTCAAATAGCAAAGAAATATTTGATTGTTTTAACCATTTTATTTTTCAACTTTGCACATTGATTATAGAAATATAAATTATAAATTTAATATCAGACTGAATTTAACCTAATAAATCAAAACTAAAATGAACAAATGATATATGAGATCATAGATGTTATACGTACTATGTAAGTGTATGAACCAGCAACTACAATTGGAAGTCGAATTCCAAACAAGGATTGAAGAAATGTGCTTATTCCAGAAACAAACAAGGGCCTGAAACACTCGTGTCTTCTCAGCCTACATTTATCAAAGCATATGATTTCATTTCTATATTCAAAATCTCTAAAGCAAACAAAAGAATGAAAAAAGTTCTTACAACTTCGCCACCCATTTAAGGAACAAGTATAGCTAGAATCAGAACCATAACTCTAAACATTAATATTTTGTACTTCACATTACCATGTTTTTCAAAAGAGAACCCTCTGTAGATAGAAACTGATGGTCATTTGTTTCATTTAGACCATCATAGGCATGCCACACCACTCTGAAATGACCATTTGAAACATTGCCTCATTCAAGGATGCTGTAATTGGACCACAAATTTGACCACTGAAATCTGACTAATGTTCTAGAGCCAACTTCCAAAAGCTTTATGGTAGAATCCTTCTCCCAAGAGAGAAGAAACCTAGAAATCAGATAGTTAAATCACTACATGTCTACAAACTAAGAGATAAGCTAAAAATTAAGATGGAACATAAATTTCTCGATTTACCGTAATGCAACACAATTTGCATAATTTTCTTTAAGCTCTTTGAAAATATAACAATTCAAAAGTACTAGAGATATTGCTTAAACAATTCAAAAGAAAGATGGTGATTGAGTAATTAAAAAGAGAATCTACACTCAAAATCAACCAAACAACAAAAGTAATAACATGAGTCCAGGCATATACCATGTTGAAACCCATATAAACAACCAACACAATCCATTGTTCACAACCTTTACTGCCACCGGTAAGCACCGACTCATCTCCAAGTAAAGCAGCATAAAAGTTATGAGCAGGAATCGCGACGGGATGACGAGCCGAAAAACAAACGGATTTGGGAAAATATTTTGGGAGTCGCCACCATAATTTATTATGGAAAAACTATGGAAAACCATAAAATAAGACATGGTCTCCGAAAAGAGATTTTCAGGTTCAGGAATCGGTTACGCGTAAAGAAGGTATTAGCACCTTATGGCGCCTGCCCAAAGACAGTACCTTTAATTAAATATATAAAGTTGACGTGGTTTTTCAAAATGTTTAAATTTCCCTAAAAAAATAAAATAAATAAATAAGAAAGCTAATATTAAGAAAATAAAAAAATATTTTTTGTTTTATGAACCCGACAAGAATTGACCTTGGTCCTAAGTATATCCATTTATAATGGACAATCAGGAATCACGTAATTCTTTATCTAGAAAAAGGTTTTTGAGTTTGGTTAAAAATTATTATTGATTGATTTAGATTTTTGAAAAGTGAATCCGAAAAAAGATTTGGTTTAACAAGATTGACATCTTTTTTGGTTTTGAAGATTTTGTATTTTTTATTTATTTAAGAATGGTGGGAAAAAGAAAGAAACCGGCCATAGGCCGACACATACTTATAAAACAAAATTATGATTTAAAGAACCTATTTTTTTTTCTATACTCTCTTTCTATTATTTCTGGATGTTTCTCTCTATTTTTTCCGTTTTTTTTTTCTATGACAGAGTGCGTAAGTATTTATATACGCACTGCAATATTATGGCAATCTTGCCTTAATTGTGAATTAAATGACAATAAAACAAAACAGGGGAAGAAATGGTCTTGGTTACCAGAAAACAAATTAAATAATATTCAAAACATTGATTATCATTATTGTCAGAAAATCATATTTTCCTCTTTAAAAGCAACTCACGCAACAAATTATATTAATATACTATTTTAATTATTGTTTATAATTATTAGCATAATATTAATTCAAATTATTACCATATTAAACTAACATTTCAAAAATATTGTGTTTGGTATTAAAGTTATTATTTTATCCCTTTTTACCCACCATTAATTATTATTCTCTTATTTATTTATTTATTTATTTACTTACCCGAACAAAATTGGGTGTTGACAGTAGCATCTTTTCGAGTGTAATCCTACCATAAAATATAGTCCACATATTAGACCCTATCAAACTAGATACAGCAAGAAGATATTGGATAGTGAAAAACCTAACATAAATACCTTTGGAACTTTTGTCATAAACATCACCCCCATCTCGTTTGTTAATGATGACTCCAGGCCTTGGATTGTCCCAATTGAATGCAATGTCATCATACATAAAAACAATGATATTTTCTTCTTTCACGCCACCTTTCCTCAGTATTTGATAGGCATGACAAAATCAGCTTGATGCAACAAAAAAAACTAGTCATTAAAACTAAATTTATAGATCCAGCAAAGAGTATGGTCATACTATAAAAACAAATACTATTAAAATTTGAAAAATATAAAGAAAAATTTTAGGAAAATCAATCAGTTGGATGCTTTATGCGAAAATCATGTATATGCCAGATCCACAAACCCTAAACGTGGAGAAAATAGAAGAAGCAATAGTGAGTGAACATATGATGCTACATCCCAATGGTGATTTTGACGTGCAGGGGAAACAGAGGACATGTGAGTGTAGGAAAAACAAAACGAAGGGAAGCAAACCAAAACTTTCAGCAGAGACTCTTTGCAGATGACGAAACATACCTCAATACCACTCTGAATCTTTCCAAAATAGGAACTCTGAGTCTTCCACACATAACACGAAGCATACCATAAACCATTTTGTGTCAATCGAAAGAAAGAAAAGAGGAATTAGGATTTTCGAGTTTTAGGAATTTAGAGATTAGGAATGAACGAATAAGATTACTTACCAGAGGAATCAACAATAAATGAACTCCAAAACAATGAACACTCACTAAGCGTGACAAGAACGAGCTTCTTCGTCTGCGCGAATCTACAATGGTGACTGTCAACGAGTGCGCGAGACTGAACGAAGAAGATGACGAAGGAAACTGAGTGCGCGAGACTGAACGAGGGATCCAGAGAAGAGAGTTTCAGTACGTTCGAGATAGGAGAGTTGAAGTTAGGGTTCGAGAGAGATTCGAGAGAACAGAGCTCGTGAGTGCGATAGTGTTTAGCATGAGGCAAGACCTTGCACTGTTAGACGACATTGAGGAGGTCCTGGTCTTTGAAGCCAATGAGGAATTGGGCCAGGCCTTCAAGAAAGGCGCCGCCTGATACACAGTGGTCGCGCTCACTATGTCCACAAGAACGCTCCGCCTCATGCGGTTCGCGTAAAGAAACACGCTCACCACCTCTTCCATATGTGCCTTAATGTCCGCGCCCACCGCCTCCTTGGCAGCAGCGATATTTTTCTCCTCCCAACATCGGATCCAGTTCCCCACGACGCACTCCATGAAGGCGCTTGAGGCGGTCTGAGAGTGTGACGACAATGTGGCGGAGGCAACACTCGATCTGGTCCATGCATGTTGTGAGGGAGTTAGAGGAGTTGCTCCATGCAAGAGCTACCTACCATGGACGGTGAGGGAAGGGGAGGGGGAGGTGGCGGCGGGGGTTGTTTTGGTGGAGGAAGGAGCGGACGAGGTTGGTGAAGAGGAAAGGATGGAGGTCGGCAAGCCAAAGGAGAGGTTTTGTAGGGTTTGGGAAAATAAGAGACGAGGAAGGAAGTGCGAGAAAATAATTATAAAAAATAAATATATTTAATCTTAACGGAGGTTTTAGTAAAACCGTCGAAAACTATCCGGATTATTAAAACCGCAGCTAAAAAACTCCTGATAAAATTAATTATTTTTTAGTGATAGTTAATTGAACAATAATTATTAAATAACCAATGATGAATTATATTTTGAAAAAGTCTGAAATTAACATATTTTTTTTATTATTGTTTTTATCTTTTTAATTTTTTTTATAAATTTCTTTCTATCTTTTGTTATTTTGTTCTTTAATCTTTTATTTTCTTTTAATTACTTTTATTATTTTATTTGATGAACCCCTTTATATAGTTTTTATAAAAAGTAATTTCTTATAAATAAATTTAGTTTTCGTTAGAAAATGACTTAGAGTTAAATCTACTCTTTTTATTTTGTTGACTACTATTTTTAGTAATATTAAAATTATTATAGTTTAATAGTATTAATTTGATCGGGTCAACTATAATGTTATTAATTATGAATAGATTGCGACTCAAAAATTTCACTTTAAAAAAATCCAAACAAAAACCAGACTTAATATGCCAGTTAAAAAAAAATCCAAACAAAATTTGACTACACTTAAAAGCACAATGATAGACAAATAAGACCTGAAAGCATAAAAAAACACATGCAAGCAAAGAATACATCCACCAGAAAGTTTTATGCTAAATAAATCTATTTCACAAGAGAAATGACGGAATTCGTAGTTACATTATCTATGGTTGGACCAATTTTAACTGACATTTAATTCAGATGAAAAATTTATGCAAAACAATTATGTACTAAAACTCGATTTTATATTATACAAAGATGGATTGAGGTTATAAATAGTCCTGACATTTAATATTTTTGTCTGCACTGCAACCTGTTTGCGTGTTTCTGCGACCCAATCCCTTCCCAGTATGTTTATTAAAGATTTTCACTAATTAATCTTTTAATCATTAGTTTTCGTCTTTAACGTAAGATTTAGTAAGTGCATTCTACATCAATAGCTTGCTAAATAATTTTGAGTTTAAACTTAAAAGATGTCGAATATTATTGAGTATATTACAAATAAGGTCTATATTGAATACATTTAGGATCTCAATTTGCATAGATAAATTATATCCACACAAAATATTAAAAATATTATTCGCAACTTGCTAGTAGACATTTGGTGAGTGCGTGTAGTCATCAGTAATCAGTCTTACTATGACCTAATTGAAGTACATGCATGTCATGATTCATGAAATGTTTCACTGTCGTGTCGTGTATTCCATGTTGGTCATAAATATAATAAAGCTTCTTCTATGCCAACTTGGTCACGTCTTTTTGTTGTGGGGCTTTCTTTGTATAAAATATTTATTAACTAAGAAAATAAGAAAGGAAAATGTCTAATTTGTAATGTGATGATCTTTTTATTTAGAATTATAATTTTATAATTTTATTTTTTCATTTTTTTTACTCAATTGAGTTTTTATTTATTTTTAAATAAAGATAATATAGTCATTTTCGTTACATAATTGTTATAACAACATTAGAAAATAACGATGTGTCAATTTCAAATATTTTTTTTTCTCTAATTTTTTTTTCATTAAAAAAAGACATTATTAATATTAATAGTCAAAATCCATATGAAACATAAAAAATTTATTAATAACAACTTTTTTTGGATGAATTTATGACAAATAAAAATTTATCGGTAAAAATACAATTGGTAATATTTATTGATGGAAATTTATATCTGTCACTAATTATTGAAGGAAAAATTTGTTTCACTACAAGAAATAATGAAATAATGCGTATTTACCGACTAATTTACCGATAACCTATGTGAGTTTTGTTACTGACTAATTTATTCGTCGGTATAATGCATGAATAATTATCGCCAGTCGCTGTTTATTAGGGATTTGGGAAATCATATTTCCCTCTTCTACCACCGTTTGGTTTTCCCCCTTTTGTCCGTGCATCATTCTTCTCTGTTCCCACATTCTATAGGTTGGCCTTGCCCAATCCTTAGTGTCAAAGTCTCAATCGTTCATTCCTAGAGTCGTCTCCCACCGTGGCAGAGCTACCTTCGACATGTAGTTCCCTCATTTGTAGAGGTAGAGTCGTGTTCCTTTAATCACAGAGTTCTTAATCTTGTTTCGCATAGAGGCATTTAGTTAGCCTCCTTTGCACAACTTCATTGGGTGCCTGGTTCCCTAATTTGTAGTGTTATCGTCCTTGACCAACCTCTACTGTGCCCTCTTTTGCTTCACCAGAGCCCACGCTTGAAGTCTTGTGAGTTGTTCCATTTTATCAATTTAGGTATTGATCATGTATCTATACATGTATAGAATATTGTATACTTGTTTTGCTGTGACACTACATTATGAGTGCTTGAGTGAAACACTTTCCTTGGTGAGGAGTAGTTCTTTGAATTCATGATTTCATCTTTGCTTGGTTGATTGATCATTCTTAAGGATAACATCTGTTGAAGTACATGAGCATCACATTGAGTTTGATTGAATTAAGACATCTGTACATCTTGACTGACATCTTTATGATGAGCTGATAAAAGTGATTACTTTCTTGGAAGAAAAATTTTTGAAATATGCTGAGCCATTGTAGTAATTGTTGAGAAAAGCTGAGTTACATTTTGTTTTGCTTGAGGACAAGCAAAGTTCTAAGTTTGGGGTTGTGATAACGATTGAAAATACCATTATCTGTGATGTGATTTTGATACTAAATGCACCCTTTTCTACTTAGAAACTTGCTTGAAATCATGTTTTTCTATTAAGTTGTGTGAATAAGAGAGTTAAGGTTGAACTTTATGATTTTATGACTAAATTCCCTTGCTTTGGCAGGAAATGAGATAATATAGAAGCAAAGCTGAAGTGCCAAGGAGATGGAGCTCAGAAAGATCTAAAAATGCACTAGAAACTAGGAACGCCTAAAGTCTGAGCGCCCTTTTTGGAGCCCTCAACGCCAAAGCCTACCGCACACCGCCTGGGCGCCCTTTTTGGGACGCTGAGCGCCACTTTTCCTAAAGAACCACGTCTGTTTGCCCTCCAGGTGAAGCTGAGCGCCGGTTTTAGTATCGCAGCACACTCGAGCGCCCTAAGTGGGGCGCTGAGCGCCAGCGTGATGGGCCTAGGCTTTGTTTCTGTTTTGATTCTGCTTTATTTAAAGGACCCAGATGCCCTAGGTTTGGTATCTTTGGCATAGGAGGCGCAACAACACAATTTTCCACTCTCTGAAGTCGGATTTGGATGCGGGAGCCTCCATCTTCAACTTTTAGGGTTTTTCTATCTCATTCTTCTCCATTGTACATCTAGTTTCACCATGACAATGGTGAACTAACTTCTATTTGTTGTTGGGGGATGATGTAACCTTGTGAACTCTCATTTATTTGAATTGATTGTTAATAATATATGCTTCTTTCATTAACTGTTAGGGTAATTCTTCTGTGATCAATGCTTGCTTTGTTTAACTCATTCATAGCGTGATGTATGAATTGCATGAGTGCCGAGAGGTTCCTTACAATTTAGGTTCTTGAAAAATTATTCCCAAGAGCAGTATTTCTCAAGGATGGGGGTATGAGTCTTGGTCGTCTTAAGCTCCTAATCTTAAGAATATTAGGGATGCTAGGAATCTATGAACTAGTAATTAAGGATAGGCTTTCTTCACCGAGGGATCGGGTTTTAAGTAATTTAGTGAGTGACGTTGAGAAGAATTCTTATATACATGAGAGTAAACTTGGTGAAATCTAACCCCAACAACATATTCATCTCATAACATAAACATCATCCGTTCATCGTTGTGCTACTCTTCAATTGATCAAAACTGCATTCATATTTAATTTTCAGTATTTGCATTCTAAACCAGTGATTTCGTTCCTTTTAAGTCTTAATTAATCGAGTTATCACACGATTGTCTAGTGCTGAGAGTCTCTTGGGACACGATACTTGGTCTTATAATTTTATATTACTTGTACGATCCGGTACACTTGTTGGTGACTCAATAATAGGATGGTTCAATTGATTGTTATAAGTCCATATAAATGACCTATCATTACATCGTCATAGAGGTAACCTTTTTACATTTGAGATCTTGAATTACTTTTTGATTATTAATATTTGTGGCTTTAACAAGTTTTTTATTGGTTAATTTTAGCTTATGAGTTACCTGCATTATTAGAGAAAACTTGGCATAGAGGTTGTGCTCTTGTAAATGCTATAGAAGTGTGTCGAATTCTGACACAGAGGTCGTACTCTTAGTGTTTCTTACATAAAATTATAACTCATGAGAGGTACTCTCAAACATCAACCATCTTCTTCCACCAGTGTTGACGAGGTCGTTGTCTACCTCACGCAACAACTAGAACAATGTGATCAAGAATACAACGAATTGAGGGACAAGTTTACCAGTTTCAAATAACTAGTCATGAAATTGCAACCTAAGACTTCACAGCTACAGTCCATCCTCCCTCTGACCCATCTATGACCCTCTCTATCACCCTCCGTCCTAGAGCACCCCACATCATTCCAACCTACACCAATATAGCCACCTTTAGAGCAACATGAACAACAAGACCATTATGATGATGACTATATAGATTATTAGTTAATTTGTTGATGAACATACTTCTTCTATAATTATAATGGTGCTTTTACACTTGCTCATATTTTACAAACATATGTTATGTAATTCGATATTGTTTACTAGAATAGTGATTAGATTATTGTGGGTTGCATATTTATCACAACTTTGATTGTGTCATTGTGGTTTGAAAATATTATGTAGGTATTGTTGAGATTGTTGATACGAGGAGCACTAGTTTAGCTGAACCCACAATCTCAATAATATCTCAATTTTTGATGATGACAACACATAATTAATAACACATGTGTATTTTGTGTTACATGTTCTATGCTTACATGTTATATGAGTATATGAGAACATGATTGTGTTGATTGTTGTGTTGTTCATCGAATTTCACTAAGTTGCATATGTGATTTTATACATGAATGCATGACACATGTTTTTGGATGAAAAACCACAAGCACTAATGTTGAACTTTAAAATGTATGGCAAAACAACAGTTTGAAATCGATTACATTATGGGATGAATCGATTAACACTCGTGTTTTTGCACAAACTTTTTCAAGTGTGCTGTGAGAGTTTTTCAAAGAGAAAAGTTTTCAAAACTTTGCATAACACTGTTGCACAATCGATTGCATGCAATATGTATTCGATTAAGTTTGTTACTGTTTTGAAATCTGTTAATGCTTGATATAACTGTTACAACGATTATATTTTTAAATATGTTGACCAAGGATTAAATGTTATTCGACTGCATTAATTGCGAATTCAATTAAGTGCTTTGATTGCTACTATCTCTTATAACTGAATTGGTGTATTCGACTGTATTAGTAGCTTAGTCGATTAAAATGCATCGAAGATATGTTATACTATAAATTGATGCAAATTTGATTTCTGTAGAGACTTTTGTGATTCTAACATTTTCATATTCTTTTGCAGAAAAGTGAAAAGCTTATAGAAAGAGAAAGATCTCCAAGAAATTAGTTTGAGCGTGGTGATCAACTAGGTGTGATTTCTCGAAGAGCAAGATTTCTGAGTTTTCAAAGTCTGATCCATCTGCACATTTGGGTGTCTACTGCAAGATCAGGTTCTACAATCTGCTGAAAATTGGGTTGAGTTCCCTGTTGTGATTACAGGAAGAAGGACGTGTTGCGTTCTTGACTTTGAGGGTGCCTCAAAGGGGTTGAACTGCAGGAGAGGGAATTCTTGCTGCTAGTCCGTTTGTATACTGCCTATATTTTATAAAGGGTTAAAGAGGTGTTTTATATTTTTGACGTGAGGTCTCTATAAAAACCTTGTTGTAAAAACCTTGATCATTATAGTGCATTGGCTTCCTATGGTTGGAAGGACATTGGATGTAGGCTTGACGAACCAGTATAAAAACTCAGCGTTTGATCTTTCTTATCCCTACTCTGTTACATTCAATCGATTATACTTTTTACATATTCGTTAAAATTTCTACTGCATTGAAAATCTTTTAACTTGCGTTTCAAGAAAAGTATAAAGGCATCTCATTTGGTGAAAAAGGATTTTGAAAGCTTTAAATTTTATACTTTACCAATTCACCCCCGCTCTTGGTGTGAGAAATTGAGCCATTCTTTTTTAATAGGTCTGATTGTGTACTTAGTTAATTAAGCAATACAAATTGAACTTGAATCTACACGTCTTTTTCAATGGACTTACCGACGATCTTTTTCTTCGGTAATTACCGACGGTCTATTCCTTCGGTAATTACTGACGATCTTTTCCTTCGATAATTATCAATGACCTTTTCCTTCGGTAATTAACAATGGCATTTTCTTTCAGTTATTACCGACAACCTTTTCCTTCAATAATTACCGATAAAATATGTCGTCGGTAATTACTAACGACCTATATCCGTCGGTAATGATTACTGATAAAGGAATTACGATGAATTATTGGCTGTTGATAATCCGTAAAAAAAAGTGTATTATCGACAAACTTTGGCTGGTTTTGACGGATTATGTTCACTTGTAAAACCTGTGTTTTTTGTAGTGTCCATATATTCTAGAGCTGTCAAAACGGGCCACTCGGCCTGGCTCACCACGGGTTGGTCACTTAGTGAGTCAACCCAACCCAACCCGACTCATTTATTAGTGAGCCAGAAAAATTTGAACTCGGCCCAACCCACCATGGGTTGGTGGATAAACGGGTTGGCTCATTGGCTCACTTAGTTACAACTTTTTTTAAATAAAAAAAATTATAAAGTTTCTATAATTTAAATCTAAACAAATTTCACTCCCAAATTTCACTCTCAATATGGGTGTTTAGTTAATTTTGAAAATAAGGAACTTAAATAATTTTTTCAAGCAAAAACAAAATAATAAATATTTGTTTATAAAATTAAAATTAAATTTTAATAAAATAAAATTAGGTAGGTGGGTGGGTGGGCCAACCCGACCCACCCCGGGTTCAACCCACATGAGCCGGGTTGAAATCTAACCCGCATAAAAAAAATACAATTTTTTCATACCCAACCCAACTCAAACCCGTTGTGGACCGGGTTGACCCGCGGATTGTGATCTATTTTGACAGCTCTTATATATTCTATTGGTAAATATCACGATTTGGTTCATCTTCTTCGTATCTCTTTCTTCTTACTTTTAAGATTTCATTTTTTTTCTACATGATGACTCCCGTGGTGGGTTCACATTTGCTCGTAATGTCATGGAGGACTTGTGTTGGTTTGCAATAGTGTTGTGGTGATGACTAGGTCTGTTGGAACCACGTACGGGTTCCTTCTATGTCATTCTCTTTGACGATGTTGCGTGACAATTTCTCCAAATTTCATCTTTTTCCTTGTGCTTTCACCACCAATATTTTTGGCGAGGCTTCTCCAATCTTCATCTTCCCCTCACCAAATTAGTAGATCTAGTGGGATCATGTTGACACAGAAAGGATCGAAGATGGAGAAGAAGATTTGTACTAAACACATGAATGCCTTCTCACATCGTTAAGTTGAGACTCAAAGGAAAAAGGAGTACATTAATTCTATTTAAAAAATATGAACTCAATTAAATTAAAAATATATAAAAAGAAAAATTAATCATAAACTTGATCAAATTAATAATTAAAGCAAAAGAAAATAATTTAAGTTTCTTATTTTAATTTAATTTAATTTATTGATTTATGAACTTCAACTTTTAGAATACTACAACCAAATTAAATGTATGAGTTTATTTTAATCTATGCAAATATTTTTTTTTCTCTATAAATACTTATAGATGTGATTATATAAATAAAGCGTAAACACAATAACTAAACAAAAAGATAAAATTCTCACCCATACCTTTTGCATACCCTTTTTTAGTACACTCTATTGACTTTTCAAACAATAATTATCATCCATTCATAAAATACACTAAGCAATGCACTTAGAAACAAATTTCTCTATTCATGTATGGGGCATTAGATTAAATAGTTACGAAGTATTTGATAATTGTTTGATATAAGATATGCAATAAACTTTTTTTAATATTAATTATATTAAATTAAAATTATTTTATTATTACTTGAAAGTAAAAATTATCTCAATTCATACCATATAAATTGATTTTATCTTTAGTGATAAACTTTATCATATAATTTTATTCATAATTCTTTAACTATAAAACAAGTGCATCTATCTTGAGAAATAATTACTCTCCACAACATATGCCCACATCCTCTTTTGACATATAAAACCTCTATTCTATAATTAACCGTGGCACGTAATACTCTGTTCTCAACATAGACCTTAAATTTATTAAATCCCCGAGTATTTAACAACTAACGGGTTTTTTCTGTAAGGCGAATTTACCAAGCAATGATACACATATTTTTTTATTTTATTTATATATCTTTTCTTTCTATTTTTCTTTTTATATGATCATATATTATATAAATCTATCATGTTTATGATTTCATGGTAAATGTACCTCAAGGAAAAGACACTATCTCTGAAGCAGTGGAATTCAATCTTGACTTGGATGCCGCCCTCACCGTTTTCCTTTTGAATGTGCATCCATCGCCATCAACTTTTGTTGATTGTGTGTTTATATATACATACAACATATCACTTTTTTTCTATACAGCTTTCTTGCTAGTGTTAGCTAGCCTAGTTTGGAATGGAGAAACACCAAGTTATGCTCCCTACCGCATGTACCTCATCAACAGCTTTATCCTCTCATTTTAAACATGTTGAGAAACAGGTTTCAGAGATCTCATCTCAGAACCAAAGTGACAAGGAAGCTAAGCACCACCGATATGCATTTCAAACGAGAAGCGCTGTTGATGTTCTGGATGATGGGTACCAGTGGAGAAAATATGGGAAAAAGATAGTCAAAAACAATAGTTTTCCAAGGTTAGTGTCACACTGCTACTTTATATTTTAAATGGAATTTTCTGTCTTTTTTCACGCAAAGCAAGGGAATCTTAACTCTACACTTGATTCTTCAGTCTTCTTTTTAAGTGTGAGAGTCCTTCGTTCGTTTTAAATCCAAAATCTTGTAATGATTGTAAATCATCTTTTTAAATGACCTCTTCGGATAAAAATTTAGATTTAAGGAGTTGAGTTCACCAAGACATAGATTTGTGTATCTCTCTGTATTGTTCATCTCACTGATCTCACTAATATTTAAGTGAAGTAACCTAAAAACTCTCAACAAACACATTTGAACTCACTCTTCAAAACTTTATATGATTTCAAAAATATAAAATAAAAAATCTCACAGGCAATAATTTAGGATGCTGTTTTTAATTTAGAAAATAGTATGTAGTGTATGACTTTTACTACTGAATATACTTAATAGTAGGAGTAGTAAAATCATGGTATAATGCATTTTCTATACAATATATCATCTCCAGGCTGATTTGTGTCTCTTTTTAAAATGGTCCTCCTTATATGTACTCATTGATAAACCAATTTTAATGCATTAGAAGTCTATTATATTGATTTATTACAAGTCGAGTTAAAAATGATTCCGTTAAATTTGATTTATTTTTTGGTGAATTAAAAAATTTATCATTTGGCTTAACCTACGATAAATTTGTAGGTTAGGTAAATTAGTTTATTTAAGAATTTTTAACTCTTCTAATTTATTTTATATATTCATGAAAGTACTAATCAAAATAAATTAACTCTACTATTTTTTTATATCAATACAATGTTTTTATCTATTTCAACAAATATTATTATAATAATACTTAGTGAATATCAACTCACATAATTTAGTGAAAAAAAATTAAACATTCAAACTATTCAAATATTATTAATAAAACATTTTAGTCTTTAAAAGAATTAATCTACGTAATTAGGTAAATAATAATAATAAAATTTTATGAAAAAAATTGTAAAAAATAATAAAAGATTATTTTTTATAGACTGAGTCAAACCACTTCAATCAGTTTCAATTCCGTTTAATTTTAAGCATTCAATTTAACCTATAGTTAAAAAACTGTTTTTTTCAACTTAAATTAATTCGAATCCATAGTTGAATTTTGGTAAGAGTTTAAACCTACTTGGACATCTCTAATTCTACGTGCTACCAAACAATAAAGTAAGGTTAGCATGAATAGGAAATTTGCAATTCTGCATTTTGATTTTTTTGCATTTCTAATTGGTCTTGGGTTGATTATGCATACTTTAATTACAATTTTATTTTGCTTTTTCAGAAGTTACTACAGGTGTGCTCATCGAGAGTGCAATGTTAAGAAACAAATCCAGCGTTCCAACGATGAAGAGATTGTGGTCACAACCTACGAAGGAACACATACACACCCTGTGGATAAATCAGTGGAAACCTTCGACCAGATCTTGGGCAACCTACTCAATAATGCACCTCCCACATTGGAATAGAACATCAAGGAATTATTATTGGAAGCTAATCCCATTGTCTTCTTAAAACATAGCACCATATGTATATGTTCTGTTATGGATTCAATAATAATAATAATAAAAGATGCATCTATTTGGAAAAACCAAGTCATCAACTTCTACAAACCAAAGAATTTGTGCAGATGCATATACATAATTTCGACTGTCTATACACTGAAATACTATATCATAATAGTAAACAGTTTATACATTCATGTTGGAACCAAAATCATGTGGCATTCATCTCCACCGAAATTCTTCGTCAAGCACAGGCACATGGCAATCAATAGCAAGATAACAGTAACTCCACCTAAAAAAACAGCGTAATTCATTCTTCTATTGCTATGCCTAGCACTAACACTAGCAACTCTCATCTCTTCTATCATTGCCATAAAATTCGCCAATTTCTCTATGTCTTGGTCATCATTGTCGTTATCACCGGCGATACAAGATGACGAAGAGGAGCACAAAGAACAAAGTTCATCACGGGTACAGTAATCATGCACCCCTTCACTTCCATCATATTCATTATCAGAGTTACAGAAAGACATTGATCTCACCTCTTCTGAAGTTGTTGACTGAAAAAGTCGTCGACCCTTCAAATTTCCTCTTTCGATAGCCTCCTTACGCTCTTGGAGGATCTCTCTAACTGACACCTCTTTGATTCTGGTGACGTTCTTCCATGGTTCAGGAGTCGGCTCTTGTTGAAGGTTGAACATGAGTTCCCTGGGAGAATATTTGCTTGGCTTGTGAATGGTTTGGTTTGAATGAAGAAAGGAATGTCTGCGTGGTGTTTTTTGCTTGGATTCCTTATAGGCTTCCCACTCTTGTTCCAGCTTCTTGAAAAGTTCGTGGAATTCTTCTGTTCCTTTTCCTTTCTCTTTTCCTTTTCTTTGATAGCTTTCCATAGTGGGGAACTCTGAAACTGTTTCTCTCTTTGTTGTTATCTGCTGTATTTTAAGCTTTAAATTTTCTATCTTAATCTCAAAATTTGTGTTGGGTTTTTGAAAAGATAACTAATATTTAGCTTCTTCATCATTTTGTTTTGAATATGATAAGATTAAATAACCACCTTTTCTTGAAGAAACAGAAATGTAAGATTTTTTAAATAATTAGTTTAGATTAGCTGAATCTGTCTAGATTTACTTTCAGGATCCTATTTTAAAACCATCACATACAACTTATTGTTTTTATTATAAGATTTAGCTTGTTGCATTCTAAAAACTGTTTTGGTTAATTTGTTTATTTGTCAACTTATCAACTTCATTTTTTTAATTACTTTTCTAATTATAATTAAATTAATACAAATACTAAAATTAATTAGGAGATGAATTAAAAAATAGATTGAGAGTGGTAAGTGGTTAAGAAAATTAGGTAAAGAAGTAAGAGGTTAATTTAAGAGGTTGCAATGCACATTATCAAGAGATTAAAAGAGATGAGAAATTTAAACGGGGTAATGCAATTTATGATATAATCTTATAGTATTTTAGCATGTGTACAAAGTAAAATAAATATTTATTTATGTAATTCAGATTTATTATCAATATATTTGAAAATATAAATTATATTATGTTAAAAATTTGTAAAAATATATTTCAGATTTAAAAAAAATAATTGTTTTAGTTGTTGATAATTTTTGTTGAAAAATTATTTTTCAGAACTATATTGAGCGAGATACGGGGTAAAAAAAATGGAAAAATCTCTTTTACTAAATAAAAGTCAAACTCACATTGTTTAAATAGAATTAAGACAATTAAAGATGTTATTATTTTAGGAATATCTTTTTAATAAGTTTAGTGACTCGATGAAACTCTAAATTAACTAGTGACTAAATTTAAAATTTTAATACTTATGAAAAAACATTCCTTTTATTTAAAATATTTTTATTTTGAAAAAGTTTCTTTATCATTAGATTTTCCTTCAATAGATTTTCGAATATTCAAATCAATAAGAGAATTAGGATTTTTTAGAAATAGAGTGAATGATTTCTTAAGTGAGCATTCTTAGAAGAATAGTGGTTTTATTTATACAATCAACATGAATTGTGGATCTATGTTCTTATTAGAATAATAATTACCTCGAGAGTATAATAACAATATATTAAATAATAATATAATGATAAATAATAACCAACATACCAAAGTACTAATATTTAGTTAAAATATGTGAATATGGCCCACATAGGCGTATATTGGGTTGCTCCATAATAAAGGTGCTTAAAGCGCCTTTATTGGGATACGTTCTTTTAATATGTTTAGTAACATAAGCTCCTCAGTCTCGGGAGTTTGATTTTGTGCATGAGGTTATATCAAACCTTGAGCCTACTTGTGCAGTTTCTCAATGGACGAACCATTCAAGCGTGTTTGTAAGTGAATTGGCATTGAGGTAATGTTTCTGGGTGGATTGACCTTTGAGACTAGGCTTGTTCAGTTTGGTCATTGAAGCCAAGCTTATTCGATTTGGCTATTGAGGCCGAGATTCTTTGAGATTGGTCGTTGGGCCTAAGTTCTTCAATTTGGTAGTTGAGGCCGAGCTCACTTGGTGTGTATTGGCTATGGAGGCTGGTCTTATTCAATTTGGATTAGTCGTAGAGGTCGATCTTATTTAATTTGGCTGTTGAAACTGGTTTTCTTCTTTAAGTAAATTGGCTTTTAGATCGAGTTCTCCTTGAGTGGCTTATCCAATTGAGCTCTTAAAGTATATTAGCCTTAGGGTCAAACTCTTTGAGTGGCTCATAAAACTTAGCTCTTAAAGTATAATGGCCTTGAGGTCAAGCTCCTTAAGTGGCTCATCGAGTCGAGTTCTTAAAGTAGATAGGCTTTATGGTTGATCTACTCGAGTGGCTCATCCAACTGAGCTCTTAAAGTAGGTTGCCTTAAGGTTGAGCTCCTTGAGTGGCTAATCTAGCTAAGATCTCAGATAAAGTGGTCATTTGTCCGAGCTCCTTGATTGGTTAATCCAACCGAGCTTTTAGGTGTGAAGGCTATTTGGTCGATCTCCTTGGCTAATCAAGTCAAGGTCTTTAGATTAATGTCCACTCTGTAGAGCTCCTTGAGTGGCCTATCATGCCGAGATCTTTGAGCCATTGTTTATTCCAAGCCAACTTGTATTGGCAATAGGCAGTCTTTTCTTATTGTTGATAGAGGGAGCATTAAACTTTAAACATATTGGTTTTTGATGAGTGGTTGATAATGAATAGAAAATATTCTAAACATTCTTGCACAACATAATTGGTAAAAAAATGTTTAAAACATTAAACATGTTTGTGTTAGATGTATAGATCATGAATAAATGAATGAAATAGGTCTAAACAAGACAAAATTATATATTTTGGGTAGTATTAATCGATTACATAAGTAATCTAATCTATTAAATGAAGATAGAATTCATAGAAAGCAAAACGAGGGCAAAACTATTTGTTATAATCAATTACATAAGTAGCATAATCGATTAAAACAAAAAGTTAGGCATTATTATGTAAATAGTCTAATCTGGTAGACAATGACAAAGGAAGCATAACAAGACATAATGTCGTTTTAATCGATTACATAAGTAGCATAAACGATTAAAACAGAAACAATGGTCTAATCCTTTATGCTAACATCCTAATCTGTTAGGTTCGTTGATAGAAGCAGTATAATGCATGACTATCATTTTAATCGATTATGTAAGTGACATAATCAATTAAAACAAAAACAAAAGTATAATCGATTATGATATTAATCTAATCGATTAAACTACGACAGAAATTGATTTTCTAAATAAATTAGATTGATGACTTGACTCATTAACATTTCTAATTGGTAATATACTAAAATTTTCTTTAAGTTTGAGTACAAGCATATTAAAGAAGAGTTCTTGGAGGTTTGAAGCTACATTGGTGAAGAAGAAAACAAGAAATCCATCAAGACTTAAAGGAGCTTACTTGTTCTGATATATTTGCACTATTTGAGTGTAATCTCTTTAAGTTGTGTTTGATTTGATACATATGCTAGGTAGGCTAGGTTTGAGAGTGAGTGTATCATTATATTCTTAAACTCAAATCTTGATTAGCGGATTACCCCTCAACTAAGGTTGTTGTGGGAAGACTGGATGTAGGCTTCTTATAAGAGTTGAACCAATATAAATCTTTGTGTGATTTAGCCTTTCTTTTATATTTTTTTACTTGATTGATTCAAACACCTTTGACTAGTGATTTCAAGATTAAAGATTCTTTAAAGATTTAAAAAGTTATTCAAATCCAATTCACCCCCTTCTTGGCTTGAGATATAGGGACTACTTTTCTAAAAATTAGCACAAGAGCTAGTTAGTCGAAATTTAATCGATTAAAAACATCCAGAATGGCCAATATATCTCAAACCTTTGGTGTAGGGGCATCCACAAACATGCCACCATTGTTTGTTGGTGAAAACTATCCTTTTCGGAAAATTAGGATGAAGATCTTCTTGGAATTAGTAGACAAGGGTGTGTGGGATGTTGTTATCAATGGTCCCTATGAACCAACCAAGATTGAAAATGGAAAGACCAAACCTAAGGACTTTTCTTAATGCACCAACAATTGATAAATTTTATAGAATCTTTGTATGTGCTGCAAAAGAAATGTGGAATGTTCTTGAGGTCACACATGAGGGGATTGATGAAGTGTTAAGGGCTAGAAAAAATTCTTTGATTCAATAGTATGAAATGTTTAGAATGAAGAATGGAGAAATTATATGTGATGTGTAGAAAAGATTTACACACATAGTAAATCATCGCCTTGCCCTTGGCAAGAATTTTAACAAAGAAGAATTGAATATCAAGATATTGAAGAGCCTAAACAGAACTTGGCAGTCCAAGGTCATAGCCATATCAGAATCAAGAGACATCACTACCATGAACATGGCAACATTATTTGAAAAATTGAGGAAACATGAACTGGAATTAGGAAGGCTGAAATAAGAAGAAGAAGAAGGAGAGAAAAGACACATCATTGCTCTTGCAAGAACAACCAACAAAACTAGCTCAAGAAAGAATGATTCTAAAAAAGCTAAAATTTTTGAAGTGAAGCAATGAGTTTTATGGTAAAGAAGTTCTTCAAATTTTTGAAATTCAAAAATAAAGCTAACAATGATTATGCAAGAAATAGAAGATCTTATAGAAGGAAGGAAAAATTCGTTATTGCTCCTACATGCTTTGAATGTGGCAAAGTTGCACATATAAAACCATAATGTCCTATAGTAAAGATGAAGAAAAAGCTAGAGGAAAAGAACAACTCTGACAGTAGAATTCAGAAAAAGAAGAAAGCTTATATAGCTTGGGAAGACAATGCTTCAAGCAGTTCAACTGAGTCTTTTGAAAGCATTGAAGAGGAGACAAATTTGTTCTTAATGGATGGATCAATATCATCAGAAAGCAGCGTAAAGTAGCTTTGAAAATGAGTGCATAGAAGATAGATATTATCAATTGCTTGATGTATTTCAAGAGTTGCATGAAGAGGCTAGGAAACTTCAATACTCAAACAATAGGCTTAAGAGTGAAAACAAGTGCCTAGAAGGTAGATTAAAAAATATAGACAAGGAAAACAAAGATCTAAAATCTAAGCTAGAGGCCCTAGAAAATGCACCTAGGCAAAATATACATGATAACAAGGTGTGTGCTCAAGAGTGTGAAAATTTTTCAAATCAAATGGAAAGAGAAAAATACCTTATGAAGAAATTATCTAAGTTCACCCTAGGGAGTTTTAACTTAGAAGGTCTTCTAGCATCACAAAGTGTATTGAACAAATAAGGAATTGGTTACACAGGCCAAAATAGTAAAATAAAAGCTAGGAAATTTGTTGACATTAGAAAACCATCCTTAATTGCATGTTTTTACTGCAACCATTTAAGCCATGCATCAAAGTTAAAACTTGTTGATGGTATTTTTTGTTCTAGGGTAAAGGTTGTGAACATTAGATTAAACGAAGAAGTATGGACATATCTTGCTAGTTTTCGTCTAGGAGGCCAAAAATCTCATTTAGGTTTACCAGGAGTAACTAAGCTGGCTATATACAAAGTGGGTTTAAGACACCTTAAAGTGCCCAAAGATTACACTTTGTATAGGGCAAGAAGGATGAAAGACGATCATCCTCTGCGTACATGGATTCTACTTCCAAAAGGGAGCAACCATGCTTAATTAACCACATAAGACATTTATCTTATTCATGCTCTAAAAGGGAAAATCCAAACTAACTGGGCAAAGGCTATCTTAAATAATATGCTCAAGATCACCAAACAGAACATAACTTGTCTTCCATATGCAGTTTTCGTGTCCAAAATTATAAGCTATTATAATGTTGATCCCACATGTGAGATTACAAGAGGTTATAACAAGACCAATCTCATTTCTAAGCTTGCCTTAGATCACATAGGGTTAAGGAAAAGTTAAACAGGATGGACGTTCATTAATGAACATCAACTATATTGTTATCCTAGTATATTGTTTGTGTTAGTTGATTAAGACCTTATTTCTGCTACTAGTATCTTGTTTCAGAACCTATCAAATGATTAGTACTTTAACTATGATATTTGAAAATTTCACTGCTTAGTCATGTTTACTTCTCATTTCTAGAGCTTTTATGAAAGTCAAAATTTGTCTATGTTAGTATTGTGCTTATTTAAGATAATTTGGAATCTAAGTATGTGATTATAACTTCAACAAGTTACCAAATTGGTTCCTTGTAGTATATTGATCTGGTAATGATTCTATGTTTATTATCATTCAATATTCTGAAATTTATATTCATCTAGTTTTAGATATTTAACAATGAAGTTTAATAATATTGATTCCTAAGACATCTAGAACTGTGATTCTGCATGTTTAAATATGAGGAGAATTAAATTATGCTACTAGCATGTTATGATTACACACTACTACATACATTTAGTTGATTACAAATGAGTATAATCGATTAGCTAGTCATTATGTGCTCATTTGGTTAAAACAACTTCTGTGATGTATAAACTACATTGTAACAGATAATTGGATATTTGTTTTGAATACATTGTACACATTATACGCCTTACCAAATTTGATCACCTTGAACTAAATTGTGTCTGGATCTATGTTTGTATTATTGGTTGAACTCAAGTGTTTATCATGTCCGATTTATAGTTTTGTTGTTAGTATGATTGATTACCAAAACTATAATCTTGCTGCATAATGATTAACAATTTTATCATGCTACTCTATGCTTGTACTTGGAACATTACATCTGATATTAGTACTGAAATTAGAAAGTTTAAAAGTAATCTTAGTGCCTTGTACTCATTTAATATTAAGTAGTTGATAACATTTAAATTTAATCCCTCTTAATCAATACTTCACATTGCTTATTTTTAGAAAATTTACTCACAAATAGTATATATATATATATATATATATATATATATATATATATGTTGCAAACCTGGTCATAATCAATTAAACCATATACATGTTGTTGCAATCAGTGGTTGATTAATCATTACTTGTATATTTGGTTTTAAATTGGAATTAAAAGTCATTATAACTGATTGAACAAGTCAAGATTATATAGTTCTAGTAGTATTAATCGATTATATAAGTAATCTAATCTATTAAAAGAAACCAAAATTCTTAGAAAGAAAAAACAACGCAAAACTATCTGTTATAATCGATTACATAAGTAGCATAATCGATTAAAACAGAGAGTTAGGCATAATATATTATGCAGATAGTCTAATCTGTTAGAAAATGAGAAATGAATCATAACAAGATATAGTGTCATTTTAATTGATTACATAAGTGGCATAATCAATTAAAACAGAAACAATGGTCTAATCCATTATGCTAACAATCTAATCTATTAGGTTTGTTGATAGAAGCAGTATAAGGCATAACTGTCATTTTAATCGATTATATAAGTGACTTAATCGATTAAAACAGAAAATAATTGATTATGATACTAATCTAATCGATTAAACTGCCATCGAAATTGATTTTCTGTATAAATCAGATTGATTATCTAACTAATTAACGTTTTTAATTAGCAATATACTGATACTTTCTCTGAGTTTGAGTATAGACATATTAAAGAAGAGTTCTTGGAGGTTTGAAGGTACATTGGTGAAGAAGAAAACAAGAAATCCATCAAGACTCAAAGGAGCTTACTAGTTCTGATATATCTGCACTATTTGAGTGTAATCTCTTCAGGTTCTTATACTTTGTGTTTGATTTGATACATGTGTCGGGTAGGCCAGGTTTGAGAGTAAGTGTATTCCTCTCTTGTATTGGTTGTATTAGATTTGAATGTGGTGAGGATATCAATTAAGTGTATGATTGTATTCTTGAGGGAAGACTGGATGTAGGCTTCTTGTAAGAGCTGAACCAATATAAATCTTTGTGTGTTTTAGTCTTTCTTTTATATTTCTTTACTTGATTGATTCAAACACCTTTGACTAATGATTTCAAGATTAAAGATTCTTTAAAGATTTAAAAAGATATTGAAATCTAATTAACCATTTCCCTCTGATGTGTCAATATTTTCTTGACTTCACTTAGCTTATTGTACTAGATTTAATTAGGGAATTGTGCTTGAATGTCCATTATTTCCCCATTTTTCCTATTTGTGCTTAATTTGACCAAAAACTCTTATTTTAATTCATTTGAATTATCTGAGGCTAATTATTTTCATTATTAATTGTAGAGAAATTTTTGGAGTATTAATTTGGTACATCAAGGGGAGCTGCCACGTCATCCTTCACTTGTCAATATTTTCTTGATTTCACTTAGCTTATTGTACTAGATTTAATTAGGGAATTGTGCTTGAATGTCCATTATTTCCCCATTTTTTCTATTTGTGCTTAATTTGACCAGAAACTCTTATTTTAATTAACTTGAATTATCTAAGGCTAATTATTTTCATTATTAATTGCAGAGAAATTTTTGGAGTATTATTTTGGGACATTAAGGGGAGCTGCCACATCATCCTTCCATTGCCACATCAGCATTTTAATTTAATTTAAGTTGAAATTTCATTTTTAGGCATTTTTGGGTAGATTTAAGTTTGGGTCGTTTTTGGACGTTCTTGGAGAGGCCCATTAGTGAAATCTAACCTAGGGTTGTGTGCAAAAAGGGAGGCAGCCCCAAAACACTCTCTACTGCTCTCATTCTCGTTTTTACATTTTGGCTTCTCAAGAGAGCTTCCATGGAGGTCCATTTCTATTTTCTCTTCTCTTTTTGCTATAAACTCGTTTTCTAATTAATGAAGTTCGTTTTTGCATCTTAGTTTCCTCTCCATCTTCATTTTTCTGTTCTTGCTTAGCATTTTCGTTTGGGTTCCTCTTCTACTTTCGTTTTCACATGATATATTGGAATTGATATTGTGTTTTCTTCATTTGTTTCGTATTCTGTTCTAATTTGGTTTTTGAATTGCGTTTTTAGATTGTGTTTCAGTTTAGGGTTTCATTTCGTGTTAGGGGTTTTTCGTTTTGTGGTTTGCATTTCGAATTAGAAGCATTTGCGTTTTATAGGTTTTCTTGTGCATTTTCCATTCTATTTGTAGTGTTGGACAATGAATTCAATTCTAGTTTGGAGTTTTAATTTCATTTTTATGACAGCTTAAATTGTTCTGGGTTGGTAATTGGTCAAACTGCATTGTCTCCATGAGATTAATTTGTTGTCATTGTGCTCCTGACCTTGCATTGTTTTAATCTGTTTTGGGTTTTTCAAATTAGGTATACGCTTAGTTGCCTAATTCATTATGCAAAATTGATTAATCGTTGCAATCACGTTTGCTTAATTCGTGCTTTCGAAAACCCAATTAATCTTCGCTTAGTTGGTTGACTAGTGTTGGATTAGGGTGAAGATAGCGTATAATTAGTTTGAATCAAGGATTGGAACATTACAGGGAAGCCAATAACCAACCTGTCTTCGAATTTGTGTTGATTTCGTGTTTCACTTTGTTAATTTCATTGCACAAAACTGTCCATAAACCACCCCCACCAAGTGTTCGACCTATTGCCCGAACCATAGTTTGGTCCTTGAGAGACGACCTAGGGGTCATTCTCTTAGTTATACTGCATTTATTTGAACATTAAGTTTGATTCTGGTACGACCTCGATGACCCCCCTCCCCCCTTTGGCTTAAGATATAGGGGCTACTTTTCTAACACTTTTGATGTCGCCTTTAGACAATTCGGGAAGCCATTGTTTAGTCCAAGCAAATTGTGTTTATGATACATAGTCTTTGCTTATGCTGGGAAAATTTTTACTAACGTTCCCATCTTCTTTTGACGTTGTCGACTTTGGGTTTGGTCTCCTTTGGCATTGTTGAGATCGAGAATAGCCTTCCTTGGTGTTATCAACTTTGGGCATAGACTTTTTGGTCTTGTTGACTTGGAGCATAACATTTTTAGTGTTGTCAACTTCAGGAATAGCCTTCTTTGGTGTTTTAGACTTTAGGCATGACCTTCCTTCTTTGGTGTTATCGACTTTATTGGTTATTAAGTGAAAACACCCAAACGCAATGCCAAAGGACTGTTAAGTTAAAAGCATCTAAGAGAGTTGAAGCTAAACGTGTAAAGCTTATCATACCCAAAGAGCATTTAGTTTAACTCTTGGAAAAATGAAACAATGTCAAGACGATGTTGTTGACAAAAACACCCTAAATAACTAAAACTTAAAGCACCAAAGAAAAAACAAACAATGTTAAACGTTGTCCATATAAAGAAGCATTTACTCAATCTAAACAATACCATGAGCTAAACTATTACTTCGTCTAAACGATGAAGTCTTTACTCAACAGTTGGTATCTTTAGAAGAAAAACTTAAATGTTAAATACTACCTCAACTATAGGAAATCAAAAAGCACTTTGTTGTTTTGAGCAAGCATTAAATGACATTAACGGCTCAATGTTCAAAAAGAACAAAAGTGACATTTAATGAATGAACTATACATCAAAACCCTAAATAGATCAGTAGGAGGAGTCAGTAACAAGAAAGACATTCACAAAATGTTCTTATCTTGGGAAATGGTGACACAATACCTACGTCTAAACAAATCATGAAAAGAACAAGTAAAACACCAACCAAGACGGAGTTTCTTACAGACAAAACAATATCAACTGCATTCATAAACAAAACATCATAAAACATAGCAACCTAAACAAATGCTGAAATTTTTTGAACATATAAAAGCAAACAGGAAATAGGACATAAATGTTGCACAGACTTATGTTCTATCTTGTGTAGGACAATTGCTACAAAATTTCATCTACCTCATCTTATAAGAATCAAAATGAACGTTGGAAAGAAGAAGATAAAAGAAGAGTTGATCAGTTTATCAAAAGTTGTGCCAAATGAGAAGTCAAATCTACTTTTGATAAAAGCTCTAAAAAACATGTTTCCTTTGACAAAAGACTCCCTCCTCTGATAGAAATATACACCAATAGCTAAAAAAGAAGAGATCTCAAGACAAGCTTCGTCATTATTAAATCTCAAGATAAGCATCGTCATAACGGCTATATCCTCAAGGTGTATAAATAGAAGGCAAGAAGAAGAAGACAATGATGATGAAGAAGAGATGAATATAAAGATATATCATCATCACTTAAGCAAGGAAACCTCTTCGAGTTGTTAAAGCAAAACTCCTCTATCCAAGGAAAAAGAGAAAGAGCAAAGCTCAAGAAAAGAAGGAAACTCTCAAGTTTCATCGAAAGATCCACTTGAAGAAAGAAGACAGTAATCGAGTTAAACACTAAGAAATTCTCTCAAGCCTTATTATAATATCTACTTACCTATATAAGGAAAGAGAATGGAGAAGAAGGAAAGAGAGAAAAAGAAAAGTTAAACAACACTCTTGAACCTCATTGTATCATTTGCTTACTTTTGTGAGATGAGAGAAAAGAGTGAGGAAAGAAACAACTGCGAGTGTTTAGACTGCAATATAATGTATTTGCAACCTCTCTATGAGAGCAATGGTCTAAATGACTTATAAACAATCATTGATTGCAATTCTGGAAAGAATCAAAACACTTGCAACTTAGCTTTGTAGAGTTAAGGAAAGCTAGGCAACATATCAGGTAATACCAGAATAGTCTAGTACCAAGAGTGGTGTGAATACTCAAATCTGTCTAGGGTAACTGAAGGTTATTCGTTGATAAGGGATGTCAGGATAAGAAAAGCTCGTCTAATAGATTTTCAAGGTAAGACAAGATCGTCCAATAAAAACCCTGATCTTGGTTTTTGAAGTTTAACTAAATAACATGAAACGAAGAAGTCTCTTTGTATGGAAAGCTAACCCAAAACTAGAAAAACACTTAGCAAACCAAATATGTTAAAACATTTAGGCTAATGAAATGAAAAACCTTAGGATAATAAAACACTAAGTTAGAAAAATCCAAACCTAAATTTGGAATCCAACCTTTAGTTAGACACTAGGTTAGAAAAACACTAAGTCAAAATAACCCAAGTTAAAAGACAAATCTTAAGATAGAAAACAAACTCTAAGCTAGAAGAAATAAGAGAACCTTAGATAGATGAACACAAAGCCATAAGCCAAGAAAGGAAAATGAAAATACAACTACTCAGGAAATAGAGTAGAAAACAAAAGGCCTGAAACAATAGGATAAAACTCTAACATAGAACTATAACTTGGAAGAACATAATCAAAAATTGTAAATGATAATCTAGGAGAAAGAATTAATCAACAAAAAGCTAAACTAAGGATTAACACAAACAACTCAAGACTCCAAAAAACAACTTAGGATAATAATCACAAAAACGTAGGGTGAAAACAAAAGACTTAGAACCTGAAACCCAAAACACATAACCAGAATCCTCAACATAGAGAAACATAGGAAAACATTTAGATCTTAGTGATCGAGGTTGTACCTGAATCAAATTTAATATGCAATTAAGTGTAGTGTAATACTAGGAAGTGACTCCTAGGTCGTCTCTCAAGGACTAAATGTGGTTCATGACTTAGATCGAACACTTGGTGGGGGTGGTGTTTGGATAGTTTTGTGAATGAAAATGAACCAAATTAATCACAAATGCAAACACAGATTTAAATCGATTGGTCACTAGCTTAATTACAACACTCTCAATCATAGATTAACAACAATTGCACACTACTTTAACCCCTAATCCAACGCAAGCTAACCAACTAAGCGAAGTTTAACCATGTTTTCATAAAAGTGAATTAAGCAAACGCAATGCTAATATTCAACCAATTTTACACCATACAGTTTCATCGACTAAGCGTATACCCAATCGCAAGCACAAAACAGATTTAAAATTAGCTAAGTAAGAGCAGCAAAAACACACTTCTAACTCAGAAATCTCAAGGAAACGATGCAATTTCGCTAATGACCAACCTAGAAACCGTAAGCTACCATTAAAACGAAACCCAAAAAGCAAAACGAAAATGAAAGCAACATTAAATCTGGAACGAATTTATGCAGCAACAAATTTGGGAAAAACGAAAGTATAATGCAAAGAAGACAACCAAACGAAAATAAACTTGCAATTGAAAATGAAATTGGCTCAATACAAGAGAAGAAAAAACGAAACAATGCTCTACATCTAAGAAGAGGAAAACGAAATTGAGGGAGAAAAGTTTTCGAAATCTGATTTGGGGTTTTTAAAAGGACAAAAGACGAAAATGCCCTCTATATGGGCTTCTTATAAAATATTGATAAAAAAAATAGGCCCAAAAGTCAAATCTAGTCCAAAAGTAAAGTAATTAAAATTACAAAATGAAATTAAATGGTGTTGTAGCCCTCTTGAACTCCTAATCATAATTCCAAAATTGCCCTGCAATTAATAATGAGAATAATTAGATTCACATAATCCAAAATATGAATTATTGATCAAATTAAGCCCCATTAGTGAAAATGAGACAATAATGTAGAACTAAACACAATTCACTAATATAATTTGGTGTGAAAAGCTAAGTGAATAGTATAAAATAGTGATTCATCACTTAGGAATTAGAAAAACATTTAGACGCATGGCTAAACACTATTGTTCCAGAAGCATATAAGAGAGATTGAGTATAATGCTTAATACTTATAATACCTAAAATAGGTATTTAGCTTCTCTCGAAAATAAAATAGGTCAAGACAATATCTCTAACAAAACATTTTAAAAGACTTAATTGTTAAACTATGAAAGAAAGCTTAAGCAAGTTAAACGTTATCTGTCTAAAAAGAGACAAAAGTTAAATAAGCGTTTACTTGACTAAACAATGCCATGAGGTTAACAAGTACCTCATCTTATGATGAAGTATATATCTACGCTTGGTATCTTTAAAGAAAAGAACTTAATAGCAAAATGCTACCTAACGGTAGGAAATAAAAAGCACTTTGTTGTTTTGAACAAGCACTAAATAACATTAAATGTTCAACGTTTAAACACAACAAAAGTGATATCTAATCAGAAGTAGTAACAAGAAAGATATTCATGCAATGTTCTCTTCCTAGAAAATAGTGACATAAAGCCGGTGTAGATACAAACCTCAAAATAGTCAATACTAAAAGACTTTCAAGCCAAAGTAATAACAAGACACAAGAAAACACAAGATCCCTAAAACAAAAGATAAAAACACTAAAGAAAAATAAGATATGTTATATATGTATCTTTCTTGTGCAGGACAATCACTACGAACGTTCATGTTATAGATGCCAAAATGAACATTAAGTAAAAGACAAAGAGGAGCATTGATCAAAATATCAATAGTTGTGCCAAAAGATAAGTCAAGATTACCTTTGATAAAAAACTCTGAAAAGAACATCTACTTGGACAAACACTCCATCTTATGACAAATAGCCAAAAAGGAACAAATCTCAAGACAAGCTTCGTCAAACGATGAAATTTTCAAATCCCAAGACAAGCATCGTCGTAACGACTATATCCTCAAGGTGTATAAATAGAAGACCAGAAGAAAGAAGAAGATGATGATGAAAAGGAGAGGAAAATATGAAGATATGAAGATATCTCATCATCCATTGAGTGAGGAAATCTCTTTATCAATGTTAAATAACTTCTATCAGAGAAAAGGAGAAAGAGAAGAGCTCAAGAAAAGAAGAACACTCTCAAGCTTCATCATAATATCCACTTGAGGAAAGAAGAAAGAGTGATAGAGTGAAACACAAAAGAGAGTATCTCAAAAGCTTTATTTTAATATTTTCTTGTGTTTAGTACATGAGAGAATGAGAGAGAAGAAAAAAGTAAACCATCCCTTTAGTACTTCAATGTATTACATGCTTACTTATGTAAGGAGAGAGAAATAGAGAGATGAGAGAAACATCTGGGAATGTTTAGACTATTTTCTATATTAATCAAATTCTTTTTGTGAGAGTTATGGTTTGAACGACTTGTGAGTAATCTATGATTGCAATTCTGGAGAGAATCAAAACACTTATAACTTAACCTTGAAAGGTTAAGAAAATCTAGGCGAGATCGTCTAATACCAGAAGTGGTGTGAATACTCAACTGATCTAGGGTGATTGGAGGTTATTTGCTGATCAGGGATACTAGGAGTAGTGAAGAATACTACACAACCAAGAGTGGGTGAAACTCAACTAGGCGATATCGTGGATACCAGATTGCTTAGGGATACTAGGAGCGGTGCGAATGTTGGAGGCATCCACCGCTCAGGCATGGACGTCTCCATGATAGTTGGGGTGAATAGTAGAAGGCCGATTGTGTGGACTGTTTGTATCGAAGGAGCTTTCTTGCTTGCTCTTGTGCTTCCTTGATGGATTGTCTTGGCTGGTCCTTCTACCTGCTTGTTCAGGTTTGACGAGCCATAGCTGCTTGGCACAAAGTGTTGGATCATTTGCACCTAGAGAGCGGCCGCATTCTTGACTCTGAACACCACTAACTCTTCTTCGTGCCTTCTTTACATTTCCTTCATTTGGTGCTACATTTTCCTAATCAGCTACATAGGATCTTGTTGATTGCCCGACTCTCTTGGCACAATTGTGCTTATGTTCCTGTAGTCACCATTGAGTTGCCTTATGCTTCAGGTGCGGTGAACCACACCTACAGGTTGTTTGCCCTCAGCTAGAAGGGTATAGGAGGTGTAACATATGTAGGCGAGAGGGACATTATGCCAGAGACTGTCCTACTACTAGGAGGGCAGGACCACAACCACGCCAGGCTGAAAGATCTATCCAGAGGGGTGGTAACCGACCATAGGCAGTAGGGAGAGTCTATGCATTGACTAGAGCTGAGGCAGCCAGTGCAGGTAATTTGATTGTCAACAGTTGCTTGTTATTTGGAGCTTCGTGTATGACATTGTTTGACTCGGGGGCGACACATTCCTTTGTGTCGAAGGCTTGTGTGAAGAGGCTTGATTTAGTTGTTAGAGAGCTTCCATGCGATCAGGTGGTGTCTACACCAGCAGCTGGGTTGGTCAGGACACCTAATGTGTGTTCCAGATGTCCTATTGAGGTAGAGGGACGCAGGTTCAGAGTGAACCTTATTTGCTTGCCTCTGTAGGGGCTAGAGGTGATCCTAGGCATGTATTGGTTATCTGCCAATCAAATTCTCTTAGATTGTGGTGGGAAGAAACTGATATTCCCCGATGAAGACGAGAACATGCCCCTGTCACTGGGGGTGTTGAGACAAGACCTTATAGAGGGCGCTTGTTGTTTCCTGATCATGTCTTACATGGACGGAGTTCAGGACCCAAACCCTTCAGCTCCTGGAAACCAGAGTGTGGATCTTCTGGTTGTGGATGATTTTATGGATGTATTCCCTGAGGAAGTTCCTGGTCTACCTCCTTCGAGAGAGGTAGAGTTCTCTATAGACTTGGTCTTAGGATCGGGACAAATTTCTATAGCCCCGTACCGGATGGCGCCAGCAGAGTTAGCGGAATTGAAGAAGCAGATTGAGGAGCTGCTAGAGAAGTAATTCATTAGGCCTAGTGTTTCACCTTGGGGTGCACCAGTCTTGTTGGCGAAGAAGAAGGATGGCAGCTCCATATTGTGTGTTGATTATAGGCAACTGAACAAACTCACGATCAAGAACAAGTATCTGTTGCCTAGGATAGATGATTTGTTGGATCAATTGCATGGAGCCACTGTGTTTTCTAAGATTGACTTGAGATCAGGCTACCATCAAATATTGGTGAAGGCTGATGACGTACAGAAGACAGCCTTCAGATCCAGATATGGCCATTACGAGTATGTGGTCATGCCTTTTAGGGTGACTAATGCTCCCGCCATCTTCATGGATTACATGAACATGATCTTCAGACTGTTCTTAGATAAATTCGTGGTTATTTTCATATATGACATCCTGATTTATTCTAAAACTCGAGAAGAGCATGAAGATCACCTTAGAACAGTTCTTGAAATCTTGAGAGAAAGGAAGCTTTATGCGAAACTGTCTAAGTGTGAGTTCTGGATGGATGAAGTGCCTTTCTTGGGGCATGTTATCTCGGCTGGTGGAATTGTTGTTGACCCAGCCAAGGTACGAGCAGTGATGGAGTGGGAAATACCTAAGACGGTTACAGAGGTCAGGAGCTTTGTGGGCTTAGTAGGCTAATATCGCCGCTTCATTGAGAACTTTGCTCGGATAGTAGCGTCGCTGACCCAATTGACCAGGAAGGATCAACCTTTTGTTTGGACTGATAGATGTGAGATTAACTTTCAAGAGCTAAAGCCGAAGTTGACGAGTGCTTCGTTGTTGATTATTCCTGACATAGGGAAACCCTTTGAGGTTTACTGTGATGCCGCCTACTAGGGATTGGGGTGTGTATTGATGCCAGAGAAGAGAGTGGTTGCTTACGCCTCAAGACAGCTCAAGGTGCATGAGAAGAATTATCCCACTCATGACTTGGAGTTGGGCGCATTTGTTTTTGCATTGAAGATTTGGAGGCATTACTTGTATGTGGCTCAATTTCAGGTGTTCAGCGATCATAAGAGTTTGAAGTATCTATTTGATCAGAAAGAGCTAAACATGAGGAAAAGGAGATGGATGGAGTTCCTCAAAGACTATGAATTTGAACTCTTGTACCACGCTGGGAAAGCAAACGTAGTAGCAGACGCTTTGAGTCGGAAGTCGGTGCATGTTTCTTGCTTGATGATTAGAGAGTTGGAGTTGATGGAGAGCTTCAGAGACTTGAGATTACAGGTGGAGTTAAAGCCTGACAACATAAGGTGTAGTAGATTGGTGGTGTCTAGTAGATTATTGGAGCGGGTTAAAGAAAGGCAGTTAATAGACCCCGAGCTTCAGAAGACAGTAGCACTGATTGGTACTGAACAAGGAAAGTACTTCAATACAGGGACGAATGGACTATTACGATTCAACGGTAGGACGTGTGTTCCTAATGATGGAGAGCTAAAATGATTGATACTAGAAGAGGGACACTGTAGTCGTTTCAGTATACATCCAGGTATGACAAAAATGTACCAAGATCTCAAGAAGTCATTCTGGTGGTCAGGAATGAAGACAGATGTAGCTCAGTTTGTGGCTTCTTGCTTGACTTGTCAGAAGGCAAAAGTAGAACATCAGAGGCCTGGGGGTTTTGTTGCAACCATTGGAAATTCCAGAGTGGAAATGGGATAGCATCGCTATGGACTTTGTTACCCATTTGCCACGCACTGTTCGAAGACATGATGCAATATGGGTAATAGTGGACCGATTGACCAAGAGTGTCCACTTCTTGGCAATCGATTTGAGAATGTCTATGGCGAAGCTGGCACAACTTTATATTATGGAGATTGTGAGACTTCATGGAGTACCTTCCAGTATCGTGTCAGACAGAGACCCTAGGTTTACTTCCATATTTTGGCAAACACTGTAGAGTGAGATGGGTAGTAGACTACAGATGAGCTCGGCCTATCATCCCCAAACGGATGGGTAGTCTGAAAGGACGATCCAGTCAGTTGAAGATTTGTTGAGAACTTGTATCTTGGATCACCTGGGGGTTTGGGATGAGGTATTACCCTTGGTGGATTCACCTATAACAATAGCTACCAAGCTAGTATCGGCATGGCGCCATTTGAGGCTTTGTATGGGAGGCGTTGCCGAACCCCTCTATGTTGGTTTCAGGAGGGTGAGTCTGTATTGACTGGGCCAAAACTTGTATAACAAACTACGGATAAAGTGAAGTTGATTCAAGAAAGAAT
This sequence comes from Vigna angularis, assembly GCF_016808095.1. Taxonomy (NCBI): domain Eukaryota; kingdom Viridiplantae; phylum Streptophyta; class Magnoliopsida; order Fabales; family Fabaceae; genus Vigna; species Vigna angularis. Next base: position 14,436,003 of record NC_068973.1, on the reverse strand, counting down.
GAAGGCGTCTCAGAGCCGACAAAAATCATATGCTGATCGGAGGCGGAAACCATTAGAGTTTGCAGCTGGGGATCATGTGTTCCTCCGAGTGACTCCGACTACTGGTGTAGGAAGAGTCATTCGTGCTAGAAAATTATCTCCTAGGTACCTTGGTCCTTACCAGATTCTGAAGTGTATAGGATCGGTTGCCTATGAAGTAGTCATGCCGCCTCAGCTTGCTAATCTTCATCCAGTATTCCACTTTTCTCAACTCAGAAAGTATGTGTCGGACTCTTCACATGTATTGGAGGCTGAAGATGTCCAAGTTAAGGAAGACTTGTCAGTGGAGGTGCAACCGGTTAGAGTTGAGGAAAGCCAAACCAAACAGCCTAGGGGGAAGACTGTCAAACTCGTCAAGGTAGTTTGGGATGCTAGGACAGGCGACTTTACCTGGGAGCTAGAGGACAAGATGAAGGAATCTTATCCCCACCTATTCGCTGGTAAGTCTAATTTTCGGGGATGAAAATTTTAAATTGTTGGGGAGAATGTAAGGGCCTGAAAAATATAAAGTAGCCATTGGGCCTTATGTGAGGCAGCCAAGCCCATTAGACCAAGGACAACTTGGCCTTAGGAAAGACTTCTAAGAAGTCTGATACATATGCTAGAGTTCCTTCTCTCTCTAAACAGAAACCCTTTTTCCTAAATGATTGCTCTACCTTCTCTCTAAAAGATCCAAACACTGAACCGTTTAAATTTTAATTTGAAGGTGCCTAAGCGATCGCGGTGGCAAGAGCTTCATTTTGAACCGAACAATTTCCTGTTCCGACCGGTAAGTTCCCTTTTTCCCTTCTCTTTCACTTTTCTAGAACCTAGGGCATGCAACTTTGCTGGGTTCACGTGCCTTGTACGTTTTTCCTTCCATTCTCTGTTTATTTGAGCTCTAAGAGCTATGTTCTATCACCAATTTGGTGATCTGTAGGTTCTGTCAAGTTCCGCTCTATTTGGAGGGTACTGTTAGGACATCTATTGTGAATTGTATTGAGCAACCCAAAAGAAGAAGGTAAGGGAAGCTAATTATGTTTCTGTATATTATTTGTATGACGTGTATGATGGATAAATTTTTGAAGTAAGTATGTCCTTATGCTTGAGTTGGATTCAAAACTTAAATTGAATGTGTTTGGATACTGAGTTGGATGAACTATAATGTGATGTGTTATATGTTGTGTTGGGTGTATTGATTAACTGAAATAATTCACTCTTTGAAGTAGTTACACGTGTGGAGACTGTTAGACCAAATTTTAGTGAGAAAATATATACTTGGGTTGTGTTTAGTGGAAGTATTAACCTGAGGGGTAAAAGGGAGAAAATGTATTTTATGATAGAAGTGGTTAGTGTTTTATGTGGATAAGGAGATGCAGTAGAGAGTAGAAAGTTCTGTGAAAATGGATTAAGAAAGAGAGAGTAGAGAGGGTCTCGGGTTAGAGAATATAGAAAGAAAAATGGGTTTCCTTTCTCCTACGTAGATGTTACGTAAATTTAGGTGGAAAGATTGGATGGTACAATTGTAGGGTGAAGTTGAACTAGAGGAAGAAAAATGGGTTGATGTGTTGCAGTAGAAGAAAAGGAGGATGAAGTCTTGAGGGGTTTAAGGGGTAGAATGGTGTTATTAGTAGAGAAAGGGAAAGGTGTGGGGTAGGAGTTACTGGTTAAGCATTGGTGGTGAAGGGAAGAGCTTCAGATGAGCCTAAGAGGAAAAAGAAAAAGAAAAAGAGGAGGTAGTGAAAGGTCTATATTACGTGACCTTTCATGAGGAGGAAGTGATAGATTGTGGTTACTGTGAAGAGAAGTAAAGAAAGCTTGAGTGGTTGGGTCTGTGAGCAATGAGGATGAAAGGAACGGGGAGGTTGGGTGTGCATGGATTGCTGATCCAGGGGATGGAATTTTGCATAGAAGTTACATGGGAAGGAAGATATAAGGTTTTATAAAATGAAAGGAGAAAAGGGAGTTAGAAGAAAAAAAAAAGGAGCTACGGTAGGTATGGGTATTAATATAATATAGGAATATTAATATAATATAGTTTTATATATAATTAGTAAGTACGTATGATATATATTATGATATATATTATGTTAATATAATATATATATATATATATATATATATATATATAAAAAATAAAGTAAGGATAGTTGTTTCTTATATTAAAAACGTGAGTGTTAATCAATAATTATATTACTTGATATGTATAAATTGATGTATTTTATGAGCTGTTACGGGTTAGTTGGAGTTGCTTGGTTCTTGGTATTGATTAACTTAGATTCAATTGTGGAGATGTTATTTTTATAACTTGTGATTGGTGAGTAATGTATATTGTTGAGATTATATATATGTTGATTGGGGCAAAAAATATATGATTACAAAGTGATGAAAATACAATCCAAGTGGTAAATCAAATTCCATCTGTGTAGAATTTCTTGGTGAGATTCTTAGTGGTTTAGAATGAAAGTAGGAGCTCAGTCTTGGGGGTCTTCCTGACGCTCCAATGGTCTTTCTTCTCACGTAGAGAGGATTGAACCATGTGGCGAGGAGTAGCAGGAGGTCTTAGTTTCGGAGGCTTCCAGTATGCTCCAAGGCGCGGAACGAACTAACCTTGTGAGTGTGGCAGGGTGGGGAACCCAAGTTTCATAAGCCACCACGGGCGCATGACCCGCCATAGCTCGACTCTCATTCTAAAGTCCGGACGAGTTAAGTCTAGTGTTCAACGTGTTAGGATACCTGTCTTAATCTGTTTTGAATTGAGAATAACTCTTGTAGATTCTATGCTTGACATGATGCATGCTTTTTATATAATTAGCTCACCCTTGCTTGCTTGTGTGTGCATGTTGTATGTGTTTCATTTTGCGATGATCATCCACTTGGGTGAGAGCAGATGTCGAGGAGGATACTTTGGAAACAGCTCTTGATGGAGACGGCAGTGCTGCAGCTTAGATTTGCTAGCTTTTATTTCCATGAACTCATCATTTTAAAGAACTTTAGTGCATTTAAAGTTTTAAATTCTCTGTAATTTCCAGGGAGAAACTCTAATACTCTAGTTTTCAATTTCACACTATTCTAAGGATGACTGTAATCCTAATTACTCTTGACTGCTTTCCTATATTATGCATGATAACGTCTTTATTATATGTATGCCTTTATCTATTTGCTAAGTCTTGTTTGTTAAGTCTTGAATGGGGGCCAAAAGATTTATTTGACACATAAGTTTCCCGATTGAAGGTTATTTTGTGCATGAAATGAAATAAGTACAAAGTAAAGGTTTGTGTGTGAAAATTCCTCGTATTCGTTTTCTTGACTTAAGGTAACACTTTTCCCGTTACTTTTGGTGTGCGACATGATTCTTACTGTGCCAACCAAACGAAGCATTCTTTGGTGAAGTTTTTGAATGGGTTATTGTGCCTATTAAAGTCAATTAAAAGGAGTGATGGAAGAAGACAATCATAGAAGGTTGGACCCCAAAACCTGAATTGAGAGGGTTGTCCGTGATTTTCAAGACACAATAATTTTGCAGTATGATTGTGATTAGGGGACCAAGGAACCCATTACAAATGTGGCTACAAAATATATGTTTTTGGGTACAGGAACAACCAATTTAATTACCCTGGGTTATACCAGGTTGAGTTTATTTAGCATTTTGATTCAGTATTTACTTTTTCTATTTTGCAATAGATAATTTTTTTAAATACTTTTCTTTCAAATTTTAAAATATGATATTGTTCATATAAAAATAGTTTTTATACAAATGTCTACTAAATCTCATTATGGTTTTTATTAATTTCTGTTAATTAAAATATAAATCACGTGCAGATATATGCATATGTATTTATTTAATTTTATTATGACAATAAAAAATTAGTTTTTATTACAATTATATATATATAAATAAAGTAAATATTTTTGATAACTTTAATATAGATAAATTTTTTATTAAAAAATAAAATAGTAAAATATATTAATAAAAATAAAATTAAGATAAAATATATCTACCCAAAAAATCATTATAAAGCATATAGAATTGTTACAGAAGCCAGTATATTTATTAATAGATATAATTAAATATTATGTCAGCAATAATAGCTATTTAATCAAATAATTTTTTTTAGGGTTAAATATGTTTTTAGTCTCTAAACTATTAAGCGAATTTGTATAGTCTCTCTCAAAGTAAGGTACATTTTAGTCATCTCCTTAAGGAAACCTTAATTTTTAGTCTTCCAAAACTAATAACGTTAAAAACCGACTGATGTGGCTAACGTCTGGCCACGTATTCACAACTTTCCTTCCTAACTCTTGGCACGTTGGTAGAAAATGAACGTTCATGGGCTTCTTCGGTGGCTCTGAGGCCTTCGAGATGGCTGCCAAATTTTGTTACGACATCAAGATCAACCTCTCCCCATCCAATGTGGCTGCACTCCGGTGTGTCGGCGAGTTTCTCGAAATGACAGAAGATTACTCTAAAGACAACCTCGTTTCCAAGATCAAGAGGTTCCTCTCACAGCACGTGCTTAAGAGCCTCAAGGACTCCGTCAAAACCTTAAAATCTTGTGACTCCTTAATGCCTATGTCGGAAACGCTCGGAATCACGCAGATGACCGTTGATTATGTGGTTTCCTAAGCTTCGTCCGCGGATCCTACATTGTTCGGATGGCCGGTGAGTGATGCCACTACTGCTTCCAAATAGGTCCTCTGGAATGGAATTGACGGTGCAGGAAGAAGAAAGGCCGGCGCTGGTCACGACGATTCTTGGTTTGAAGATCTGGCGTTGAGAAGGAGCTTCTAGAGACGCTAGTTTCGAATCTTCCGCTTTAGAAGAGTTTGAAGGTCGCAATAGCGACGAGGTTTTTTTTTGGATTGTTATGAACGGCGAATATACTGAGCGCTTCCGAAGCCTACAGAGACACATTGGAAAAGAAGATAGGACTGAAGCTCGAAGAAGCCACGCTCAACGACCTTCTCATTCCTAGTTACTCCTACCTGAACAAAACGCTTTACGACGTCGTGTGCATGGAGAGCATTTTGAGTTATTTTCTTGAAAGTTTAGAGGCAAGAAACGTTGCATCGAACGAAGACCCCGAAGCAGCGAGGTTGCCGATGTTGATGCTCGTTGGAAAACTCATCAATGGGTACCTATCGGAGATAGATTCCGACGCGAATCTCAAGCCGGAGAAGTTCTACAAATTTGCCATCTCGCTTCTCGACGAGGCAGGACTCTTCCAACGTGCCACGAGTTAGGAAGGAAAGTTATGAACACATGTTACCAGACGTTAGCCACATCAACTGGTTTTTAACGCTGTTAGTTTTGGATGACCAAAAATTAAGGTTTTCTTAAGGAGGAGGACTAAAATGTATCTTACTTTGAAAAAGGGACTAAAAACAAATTTGTTTGATAGTTTAGGGACTAAAAACATATTTAACCCTTTTTTATATGTATTTCAATCATTATTTAATCAAATAATTTTTTCTCGTCCATCTCAAACTATATTGCTTGAGTTACAATTTTAGTGATATAAAAAGTGGAAATAGATGAAGAATCTAAAAAATTTAATTTCAGACTAATTTTATTTTTGGCAAGTTTGTTATGCATTTTAAACATAGTTTTAAAGGATTTAACCTAGAGTTGAAAACGCCTCACCTGTGTTTAATCAGAAAAGAACCCTAAAAACCAAATTCTTTGCTTTGCATTGCATACAAAAATCCTCAAGTATATCTCCTTCGTTGCAATTGTAAGAAGAAGGAAGAAGATCATCGAGGAATGGAAAATCCTTGGAAATGATGCATGAACACTTCTCCACCAGTAAAATTCCAACTTAACTTAATCATAGCATCATCATTTAGTTATATAATAGTTTATCTAAGCAATATGCCATCATTAACTTCAGACTTACAAACCTTACTCCAAAGCAACATAACTTTTCCGACTATGAATATTGCTAGTCTAGAGGAAATTGTGCATCATTTATCAATCATCTTAAGCACGAGCATATGTCGTTTATAAACCTAAAAGTAGTGAAGGAGCATACTTTGAACAACATATGATAATAAAGTAGCCTTTCCACACATGATAAAGTATGTCTTTTCCATTTCTTAAGTTTATATTCGACTCTATTAGCAATAGGTTGCGAGTATGTTGTTCAATGCCTCCCTCTAAAGAAAGGAACACGAAGGTAAATAAAATGCAGATCACCTAATCTAAAACCAATAATAGAAGCATCTCTTCCTCTTTCAAGATAAAACCAGTTATGCACATCCTCTCTCGCCACTACCAAGTGCTCAAACTCGAACTTAAGTTGCACATTGTTGGCAAGAACTACCATATCCTCACCGAAGACCTTATGGTTGGTGGGCTTGCTACAATGAAAATCATCGTTGTCCATGTAGGTAGATCATTGTTGACTATGCCGTGACAAGACAAAATGTATTGTTTTTCAGTCACTTATCAATCAGGAAACAAGGTAGTGGCATAGATAACAAATTTGAAAAAGAAACTAAGAATGAAGAAAGTAGGGAAAAGGAAAAGAGGTAGTTGAAAGAGAAGTTACAGTACCATTCTTGGTCGACAATATCCCAAATCTGATCACAGTCACCAATAAGAACCCACAATAGAAAACGAAAGCGAAAATCCTAATCTGAGCACGATGATAGAGAGAGAAAAATAAAACCTCAGCATCAACCTCAACCTAACAAGGATAAAAATATAACTTCATTTCTTTAAAGCGTAGCGAATACCCACGGGTACAGGTAGTATGAGGTAGTATGAGGTAGTATGATACCTGAACCTGATCCATTAATGAACGAATACTAAATTACTCACTGTCCGCGAGTACCTATTATCCGCAGCTACTAAGTACCCACAATGAATTTTACGTGCGGATACCCGCGAGCATAGGTTTTTTTGGCATCCCTAGGTTTTTGGAACCTTTTCAAATGCATAACATCAAAAGAACCACAAGATTCCACCACTTTCGCCACAAGCTCATCCTCACTATCGTAAACAAACCTTTTGTGCTTCCCACAACCGTTTTCATTCACACTAATGTTTTTCAACCCAATACATTGTTCATCAAGTAACAACCCTTCATCACAATCTTTATTATCGTAACCCTCTTCATGTTTTTCAGCATCCTCGTAATCCTCCCCACTTTCTGTCTCCATCTCATTTTCATCCTGTATATCTGTTCCCATTCACTTACATCGACCAAACAACCAAATTGATAGGTTAACAACCAAATTCCAAAAGTCACTCTAAAAGGATACTATCGTATTTGAAGAAGTAATTGCTTATCTATGCATATGTGTTTTCTTGCATATTTCCTCTAACTCTATCTAAGCTAAATTCTTCTAGTAATTATTTTATATAAATTTAACACTTATTAAGAAATTATGGAAAATAAAATTGAAGAATTGTAAGAAGTAGGAGGGTACCAAGGACAAAATGAGTCGGTAAATAATTGCACAAAAACATTTGGTTTCAATTTTTATTATGCTTCGAAATGATTTAGGAGGAATTTGTGGGATGATCTTTAATTGTCATCCTTTCTATAGTGTTCATGTTATTCATAATGAGTTATTGGTTGAAGAAATACAATTAAATACCATTACTTTTGATAAAGAAATTTTTTTTCTCCTCCATCAATCTTTATTTATCTACATAATAAAGGTAAATTTTAGGAAAATGTTAATCATGATGAATATAGTTATTGAAAAGAAAAAGGTCATTAGAAAGCACAATGTTTAGAATTGTTGAAGTCAGAACAACAATCTCATAGTAGATCTTCTTCCAATAAATCAAATTAGAGATTCTTTGAAGGCTGGTCCTAGTACTTCTCCTATTGAACATTTATCCATTTGCACTACCACCTCTCTAGTAGTTGATCTTGTAAAACAATTTCAAAAGTTTCTTGCTACTTAGTCACACATCATGTCGATTTCATCCTTAAAATGCTAGTCTTCCTATACTTTGTTAAGTATGTCCCCTTCTTTATGGATCATTAATTTTGGTGTCTCACATCACATGTCATATGATCCAGATTGTTTTGTGTCCATAAATTATGTCTCAATTACATTCGTTATGATTGTTAATGGCTTCTTAGTGTCTTAAGCAGGTACTAGATATGTCTCCACCTCTAGTGTTATTTTTAAATGTTTATTATATTCTTAATCTTACTTTGAATCTTGTATTTGTCAATGATGTGATATTAGTCACTCAATTGTGTTTTTTTCTTCATTAATTGTCATGTGCATGATCCTCAATCTTGGAGACAAATTACGAAATGTCGTTGATAGTCGGGACTTTATATGTTAAATTTTTTGAAGGGTCCTTGTTGCAACCTACATTTTTTATTTATCAAATTTTCATTTGAATCATGCAATATCAAATTTCTACTTATGGCATTATCTTCTTGGTATAGTTTCTTCCTCTAGGTTAAACTACTTAGTCTCCATTAGAATTTTAGGTTGGTTACAAACTAGTGATTTTCTTTTTATTACTATGGTTGTAAAATTTCCAAATTTACTATTTTACCTTTAATCAAAAGTGCTTTCACCTCTCATTGGCCTTTTCACTTGGTTCATTCTAAATTATGGGATCGATCATTTATTCCTCCTATCAAAGGTGGATTATGCTATCATGTCTCGTGTATTGATGATCATACTTGCTATTATTGGGTTAATCTTATGTATATATTATATTTTGTATTATGCTTAAAACTCAACTTAATATTTTATTTAATATTTTCAATTTGATTTGGATGGTGATTGCACTTCTTATAAATTTTTTGAATTACTTGTTATTGACTATACATCATATTTTGTACTAATATGACTATCATTGTACACTTATTGTTGTTACTTTTGTTCATCAATGTAATATTTTTATATGAATCTTAGAAATGATTTATTAAAGGTGATATGACGTAGGAGATCTATATACCTCTTCTTGTTGTTTCTCATAATTTAGAGGGTTCTGCAAGTTTAGAAAAACTTTTACGCTCTTAAATAAAATCCTTGGACTTGATTTTTAAGTTCTCCTTAGTTATGTAATCGTTTGTATTTTATTCTATTGATAGTGACTTTTTTTTTTTTGAAGAGTACTTCTCATGGTAGTTATTCTTTCTTTATAAGTTCATGACATGATAATCACTAGAGATGATGTAGATGGTATACTAGAGTTAAAATTACAATTGAAAAACAATTTGATGTGAAGGATTTGGAACCTCTTTGTTAATTCTTGGGGATTTTAGTTGCACATTCTCTTAGAAATTATCTTATTTCTTAATTTTAGTATATTCACATTATTTTAGTATAGACTCATGTTTTTGATAGTTGGACATCTAGCACCCCTGTTGAGTTCAATGTGAAATATATTCCTTCTAATGGTGTTTGTCTATTTGATCTCACAATATATAGACATATTTTTTATAATCTAGTGTATCTTAGTGCTACTCATCCTGATATTATGTTATATGTGAGTCAATTTATTATTTATTGTATTATAATGCATTGAGCAATTTTTCTCTAAATTCTTAAATATATTTGTGATACTAAATTTTAAAATATTATCTTTTTCTTATATTTTTTTACTTGTGTTATTTCGATGTTGATTGCGCTGGTAATTATAGTGATCATAAGTCTATTACATGTTTTTTCAATTTTTTGAGACTTATCTTTTGGAAAAGAAAAACAAGATTTTTTTGCTAATATATTAAAGTTGAATATCATGTCATGACGGTAACCACTTTTGAGGTTGTTTGTTTTCACTCGTTTCATAAATGTTTCCCTTTGTGGTCAATTCCTATGTATTATGACAAAAGTAGTAGTATTTAAATTATTCCTAACTTATTCTTTAATCAGCATCCAAAGCATATTGGAATTTTTTATTTCACTTTACATCATTTTAACATGTAGTTGCATTCCTTCTCATTTTTCTTTTAATTATGCATATTTTGTTATTTATTTTCATAAAATTTCATGTATTTTCATATTGAAAAGAGAATATATATATATATATATATATATATATATATATATATATATATATATGTGTGTGTGTAAATAGTTAAGAATAATGTTTTATATTATTTTTATATTTTTGTTATACATTTATATCTTTTTTTTTCTGAGTGTTTTCATCTTTATCTTATTATTGCACCGTTGACCTCAATAAATACATTAATGAATAATTATGAAAATTACATAAATGCTAATAATTGATTTAAAAAATAAGAAATTTGGATATCTTTTGGGACAATGCAACTCCAAATAATATCTATAAAGCATGAATTAATTGATATAATATCGTTTTAACTTAATTAACAATTTTAAATTTAAATTTTGAATACATGGTTATACAAAATAGTTAGAGAAAAAAACCCTTTACTGTATAAAATAAATTTTATTAGACTCAACACTCATTTCATAGGAAACAACTATAAATTTGTGTAAAAGAAAGTCCAAACAAGAAAGAAAGTAATTTTAGTTTTTTATGGTGTTAAGTTTTTAACTGAAATTTGAATTCCACAAATTTGTGTAAATTAATTTAACAATAAAGATTGACAACGAAATTTCAATTTTATTATAAAAAAACATCAAAAAATATCTAAAATGTTTTACCTCCCATGTTTCTTCTTTCTTTCATCAACTTTATTATATCATTTATTATACTCTGTTTTTAACTTATCACTATTAAATATAAAAAATAAATTACATTTAATAAAAATGTAATGATAGGGATGAAATTTGAGGGCCACATTATATGTATCTTATGGACTTTAGTGGCCCACTATGGGTCCTAGCCTACTTGTTTCAGGCCATTTCTTCATGCCCCATTCTTCTTCCTAACCTCCTTCACCTTTACAATTTTTATTTTACCCTTATGAAATTTTATTAAAAAAAATTATAAAACAAAATCAACGGTTTTATTGTTCTCCTTCTTTATGCACAGTCGTCATTCCTCATTTTATTGTGCATAGGTTTTGAATTAAATTTCAGAATTCGCAGTCTGGAATGCTTTACCAAATATAAGAATATATATGAGAATGATCAATCTAAAATATGTAAGGTTGAAAACAGATTGACTATTAGTAATGTATTTTGGATTGACTAATCCTGAATGTAGTACCAAATTCAGGAAATGTATTTTAGATTGCCTAATTCAAAAATTATAATTGAGTACTTTCGAATCTGGTACTATATTCTGAATTAGCCAATCTAAAACCACATGTGTATGTTAGATTGAGTAGTTTAGAATGCACTCTCACATTCGATAATGTATTACGAATTAGTTATTTTGGGAGTGCATGCATTTTTGTTTTTCTTGACATTTGTTTGTTTTGTGTGTGGGAGCATGACATAAACAATGTCAGGCCCACCTTCGTATGGGGTATTAACATACGCTTTATGGGGTATTAACATACGCTTGTAACACAAAATCCCTACCATCCAACTCCATGCTTCCTTCAATCATAGATGGGTTCCACACTCAATCTTCATACATCATTCTCAAACATCTACCTTCATTTTCGATTTTTTGTATCATACATTCAATCTTCATTCATTCATCACCCAATTTTTTCCTCCACACAATTTCCTAATTCTAGAACACACAATACCATTATCCTAATGCAACAACACTTTGATCATCTCCATCCTCCACCTCACTGATGCAAAAAACACATAGAGACACCACAACCTCCATCATTATCTTCTTCCTCCATTTGAATTTAACTTCCAACACCAATAGAAGGAAGAAGCAAAACAAAAAATAAAAAATCAATCGACGGAGGGGGAATCACGAATCGGAACGAAAATGAAAGATAAGTTATCAGTGAAATCGTTGGTCAAAGATTAACGACACTAGGAATGCTCTTGGTCGCTAGTATAACATCCTGTTCAAGATGTCATGTGTATTTTATAAAACATTCATTAACTTAGAAAAATTTAAACTAAAATACCATGACTAAATTGTGAGCAAATAAACCTTTATTTAATTATCGTATCAAAATTCAATTTCAGTGAAACAAACATTATTTCAATTCCACAACTTAAAATCTTGTTCGAAAATTATAATTAAAACAAAACATTGTCTCAAATTCATTTTGAAAATCTCCACAAGACTTCCTCGTGCGTTTCCTCGCTCTAGTCATCAACATCATCTACTCCCGTATAACAACATGAGTTGTATAATCATCACACAAACACAAATAGGCAAATGTGAGCTAACCAGAAAACAATAAAAGATAATACAAAATAACCATACTCATCCACATTGCTCAAAACATCAATTCCAATCCATGAATTCAAACTACATTTGCATCACACGAAAACACATTACCATAAAGTAATATTAATAATATGTAATTCTCTTGTCATAAAAATTGTAAGATCCGAGAAAAATATGGTAATTAAGGAATGAATGGATTTTTAGAGTTGAGTATTATTGTGTGGATATTCTTTTAACAACTTAGACGCTTGACGTAAAATATAAGCTTTATAAAGACCAGCATGCTAATCAAACTAATTTCTGCTGCAACGTTTGTAAGAACTTCCTCTTAAAAGTAAAGGATCATTTAATTTGGAAGTTCTTATATTTTCAAATAAAAAGTTGAACTGCAGCTTCTCTAAGAGGATCGTTTAACAAAGAGAAAAGAGAATAACACAAGAGATTTTATACTCGTTCGCTCCAACTGAGCTACGTCCAGTCTCCTCCGTAGAGGGTTCCACTATAATCTTCACACGATTACAAATGAGTATTAGCACTACTCCTGATACTAAACTACATCGCCGAGATTTCCTTTGAGTATTTGCACCACTTCTAGTACTCAACACCCTGTTGAGATTTTCTTAAGTATTCGCACCACTCATGGTACTCAACAACCCGCCAAGAATTCCTTGAGTATTCGAACCACTCCTAATACTAGACTATCGCGCCTTGATTCCTCAACTCAAAAGAGTCCAGTTGTAAGTATTTTAATTCTCCACAAAATTGCAATGAAAGATAGCTTACAAGAAGTTTAGACTAAATCTCTCCACGAGAGGGTATGAATACAATACAATACAATCTAAACACTCGCAGGTGTTTCTCTCTAAGATCTTACAAAAGTAAGAGATTTGACGCTTAAGCTCGAGAGTATTTCTTTCTCTTTTCTCTTCTTCTCTTTTCTTTAGTTGAAATATATTCTTTTCTTTGAGCTCTTTTTCTCTTTTCTTCTCTATAGGATGGATATGGTGTTGTAAGCTTTGCGCACTTGATATCCTCTATTTTATCCTCTTGATTTTCTTCATGAGAGATCTTCTATTTGTAGGCTCGATGAATTTTTGTCGGTTAAACAATGTTTGTAGTTCGTAGCCTTGATATTTGTATTTTCTCTTTCTTCTTTTCACAGCAGTCGTTCACTACAATAAAAATTCTTATTACCGAAGGGCATTTACCGATGATCTTTAAGCCTTCGGTAATGGATGATTACCAAAGGATTTATCGGCGGCCTACTTTACTGTCTTTATAGACGGCCTTTGGCCTTCGATAATGTCCACAATGCATTAAATTCGAAATTGGGGTATTCCTTCCCCAAAATCAATTTCAGTACTCTTTCTCCTCCCTTCCTTGTTCTCTCGACGTAAACCCTATGTGGGTGCGAGGTTGATGTTCCTTAGCCGGTTTGAAGAGCGTGGTGGTCCAGACAGTGGCGGCGGTTTGTTGGAGGGTGGGTGTCTTCCCTTCCCTCTTCAAAGATTCGTGCATATTGGCTTATGTCAATACGAGGTTGGTCGCCTTAAGCCGGTTTGAAGAGGTTGTTGTTGGGGACGGTGACATGGGTTCCTTAGTGGCTGGTTTGCGGGTTAGGTGGCTAGGGTTCTTCTTCTTCGTTCTGTATTGCGGCAGGGGTGGTGGTTCGTGGAGCTTGGCGTTAGGAGGGCTTTGCCGTGAAGTTACGTTGGTTGCTGTGCAGTGCTTCGTTGACACATTTTTTAGTCAGGTTTGGTTTGATATTTTGACACATTTTTATTAAGCACTGATAATAACATTCATGATTTATAAAATGTCCACGAAATGGTAGGTGTTAATGATGCTCAAATGTTAGGAATGATTTATAAAATGTGTGGTGTTTGTGACAATTGTTGCAAAAATGGACATGTTAATGATGCTGAAATGTTTTGGATGTTGACTCTGTTGTAATAGTGGATAATATATTGCTATTTGAAGATGATATTGTATTATTATGTTGCTTTAAGTGAATGAATCAGTGTGTAAGGTATGTGTAATGTATATGGGATGTTGGATTTTGTGATCCAAATCTGATCAGACTTGGTCGTACTCCTAAAATGATACAAAGTGTAATTGTTGTAAAACCAATTGCTCATAGGTTCCTTGGTGATTTGGTCTGGTTATAAACTAATTATGGTTTATAAGAATTATGGGTGACTGATGTATAATTATATATAACATATAGGAATGTGTTTAAAATGGAATTAAACTCTGTTTGAATGAAAGTAATGTTATTCAGTCCACTTGAGTAAAAAACTCGTATGTGAGTGGAAATTGATTAAGGTTGCCTTAGTAACAATTTTTTGTTTGAGTTTACACTCAGTTTTGAGTTCAGAATTATACTTGATGTGTGATAATGTTAGGCTGCTATACCACAATGAATATGGGATGATTGAATGTGTACTTTATGGTTTGTATGTGCTTATAAAGTGATTAAACCATGATGTTCACTGGGCATATGAAAAGGATTAAATAGAAATGTTAACTATATGAACCTAGAAAGCAAGGTCAACCTTAGTGAAAACAGGACAACCACTAAGTAATCCTAGAATCAGCAATTAAAAAGTATCGTAACAAGTTTAGAATAAAACCTAGCTAATTAAGAGCTCACACTACAAAAGGTACCTAAAACTCCAAATATGACAACCTAGAACCTAAAACTAGTACTCAAAATACACTAAAAGTACTAAAAATGCAAAGTGTATTAAAGTACTAACCAAAACAGTAAACTAAATGTATACTCAAAGTTTGAGTATGTAGAAGCTATAAAAGTTGCAATTCACCTAAAGTAGACTAACAATAACTAATGTTAATATCCTAATAAGTCTAAAGTATTCAAATGAAGGTAAGAAACTACTCAAAATCAAACAACTACCTAAAACTCAAAGTTTGAGTAGTTTGAACCAAAAATGTTCACTTAAAGATTGACAAAATTTCACTTAAATCGGAGCTCTGGATAAATCTGCTTGGTTGATTGGATTTTTCAATAGAAGCACATCAGATGAGAAATGATTAAAGAGCTCAGTGCATCTTGAATTCCATCACAGTGTAGTTCCATTGGATGCATAATTGTAATCTGTTTAAAAATTTGATTTCAGTTTAATTATGAACTACAATATGTGAATTTGTAATCTGACTGTGTTTGCATTGCTGCAATCGCAAAGTGTGCATACCATATGCATAGTAACTTGTCCAAGACAAGCAAGTTGGTTGCACTATCTTGCAAAAGTTCAGAAATTATTGCTTTAGCAGCTTGACCAAACTACATTTTCATTGATTGAATTTTCTAATTTTTTTGTGGTTTTTGAATTTGTCCAGTTTAGAACTTCATGTTGGACACCTTTTAATTCATTCCTAGAGTCTTGTTCAACTTTTAATCGTTGTCCTAGAGTCATATTAATTGTTTCCAGATCAGTTTGATTCATCTATTTAATTTTGGTGGGTGAATTGACTTAAATTTTGGTGTTAAGCAGTGAAATTCTGATTTGCAAGTATTTAGCCTTTGATGGCAACTTACACAAGTCTTATTTGGTAAAACAAAGTTGCTCAAATCATAAAATTAAGTGTCCAAACTCGTTTAAGCAAAATTGTCATTCAAACCACCAATTTTTCAACACTTTTCTGATATCAGTTGTAGTATTTTGTGAATCTGTGTTATTGTGATTATTGCACCGAATTCCATCTTTAATTGGTAGCAAAAGCTTGGTTCAATTGATTAAAAAGAAGTGCACAATTCAAAATTAACAAATAGCCTACATTGTAAATAGCGAGTGAACCAGTGCCAAGCCAAATTTTCAAAATCTGATGCACATTTTATAGAAGCTTTCTTAGGCATTTCATCAAACACTTTTGCCTATTTTAAAATTGAGTTTGTATTAGCTATATTTGCAACTTATAATTTTTTCTTGCTTTTTAAATCCACTTTAGAGCCTCTCCTAAGTTCATTTTGAGAGCCACCTTTCGTTGCAAGCCTCTTAATTGCTTGATTTAATTTGTTGGAAAATCCTACACCTAAATTGTTTGATGAAAGTCCAGTTGTGCATTCTGGTTTAGCATTTTCTGGCAGCAGCAGAGCTGATTTTCTAGCTTCTTAATTGGCTTTTTTCCTTCGGTAATTATTAGCGACAAATAATTAACCAATGGAAAACTAGTCGTCGCTAATCTGTCGGTAATAGGCATTACCGACGACTTTTGACTGTTTCCGACAGACTAGTATCGTCGGTAATGCCCTTCTTTTTGGTAGTTCTCTTCTTGAAGTAAGTTGTACGATCTTGTTAGACTTTTCTTCAAGAGAGGAACATTCTATGATTATCTCTTTTGTCTCTAATGTCCACATTTGATTTTTGATCTAGCACTATCGATGTGTGTAGAGTAGCTTATCTACAAAACTAGAGTAAACTATGCATGCAACATATATGACTTATTTTATCACTTTTGTTGTTTTTGAACGTTGGCATTTAATGTCATTGAATGCTTGCTTAAAACAACAAAGTGTTTTTTTTTTTTATTTTCTACCGTTAGGTAGCATTTTGTAATTAAGCTCTTTTAATTTGAAGATACCAAACATATAGATACTTCATCATTAGATGACGTGTTTGTTTCACTCGTGGTATCATATGAATATAAGTAAACGCTTCTTTGTATATGTACCTTTATAAACAGATAGTGTTTAGCTTGCTCAGGTTTTCTTATGTCTTTTAGTTAAGTCTTTTAGTTGTTTTAGTCGAAGACCTTGTCTTGACTTGTTTTCATTTTTCATAAGAAGCTAAATACCTAGTTCAGGTATCTTAAGCAATGAGCGTTTAGCTTAGTTCTCTCTTAGACACTTTTAGACAAGACATTGTCTAATCAAGCGTCTGGTTGCTCTATCCTAAATGTTTTTCTATTTCCTAAGAACTAAGTGTTTTCCTATGGTTTCTAAGATTGGGTTCAGGTTCTAGTTTTGTCTATTTGTGGTTTTTGGCTATATATTTTTATCCTAGGTTTTTTTCTGATCTTTTAACCCATTTTAATGTTATTTGGTTAATCTGCAAAACATGAGATCGTTTGTTCATATAGACGATTTTTTCCTTAACAACAATCACAAGTATAAATCTCTCCAGGTTACAATGAGTTTAACATCTCTATTTGTCCTTCTCAATCTCTCTCTAAGATCAAGAATTCACAGTTACATTAAATAAAAAATTTGTCATGTACGAGGGTACAATCACACTCACATAGTATACTTTAATAGTGTGAAGGATATTAGAATGGTTATCACACAACCCAATATCACTTTGTACAAAATATGAATTTGACTTTATGCTCTGAGAGTATTCTCATTTTTCTTTCGCTTGAATGATTTGAAAATTTTGCAACACTTTGGTATTTCTCTCGTATTCTTATTGCCTCTGGTTAGTACTTAAAGTTACATTGTGCCATTTGATCGTTGATGCATATTCAATTGAACATATTCTTCATATCTTCTTCTTTCTTGATCATCTGAAAGTTCTTGATATAACAATAAAAGTGTATTGTTTTCTGTGAATAATTTGAATTTCAAACATTATATGTTGCGACTTTAATCTTTTAGATATTTTTTTACAACTTTTCGTATGCAAAGTCTTTTCCTTTCTTGTGATTGATTGATAATAATATGACAACATTAGCCATTTTCAATAAGAGAGGATTTCCTTTTATATCTATTGAATCAAATATTCAATCATCTATGATATTATTCTTCAAATATATCTTCAATAAGAATATCTTCAAAACGTTGTGCCTTGCATTGCAATATTCTCTTAACTGATTTGATCTTCAATTTCAACATTCAGATTTCTTTGATCAATTCGAACTTGATCTCCACATCGCTTGGTAATTTAATTAGTTTCTTTCATGCTATTTGAACTTGACTTATCTAGTGTGTATCTATGCTTTACTCGTCTACCATTTTTCCATTTTATTAGTCTAATGGAAGTACTCATCTAATATAGATATTTAACATCCAGCTTAATGAGTTGATTTTGACTCGTCATATGTTGTTACTCGTCTAGTACCTTTGTGTGGTTGTATTGACTCATTTAACACTTTGCTTTTCATCATCTACTACATATAAGAGTATAATTCCTTATCTTATAAAGTTGAATTGTCTAGTCAACATTTCTTATCTATAGAGTTCAAGTAAATATGTTCTATTTGAGTCGTCTGAAGATTTGGTCGTTTAACAACATGTTTTGTTATCAAGATTCTTACTTTAATTGGACTCATTTAAGTTTTATTTTCTTTCATATTTGCTTCATACTTCAAGTATCACCTGCTTATGCTACTTATTATTTTGTTATGCTTTGTTTATACTAATTGAACACATTAATTGAACAAAAACATGTATTCACAATAAAAAAACATGGTTGTCTAATGATTTCGTATGAGCGTCTGACAAAATCTTTGATCTAGCTAACATTTCCTTTATCTAATGCTTATTTGGGAGTGTACATCTTTTGCTATCTTGAAACATTACTATATTAACTTATTTTTATTTGTAGATTTTGTTATAATCAAAACCTAAGTTGTGTAATAGGATTTTGTTGGTCGTTTTGGTGGTTGTTAAGGGAGGCGAAGTAAGGGTACACATGTGCAAGAAGTGGGGAAAGCCTATGCACGAAACGTTGTATTCAAGTACATTATGGTTGACAAGGAAGTTCACCCTAGCTAATGATGTTTCAGCAGTCAGTTCTTCCAACACTTGAAAAATTCAGAACACATTTTCTTCAGCTAATATGCAAAGCCAAATGAAAGTCTGCACTACGATAAATACCACTCTTTCTAATTCACATCATATTAAAAAAGTGAATTTTAACTTTAAAAAGTTAGCACATAAAACAAGTATTGTATTCATTTAGAAAACTAATTTGGTGTTATATTAATTAATTAATATGAATTTTCAACAATACTAACATTGTCCCAATGTGGCATCATCATTTTCCATTGACCAAGAACATGGAAGATTCCAAAGAGCTTGAGCATATAGGGGAGTTAATGGGCGACGTGGTTTATTTTCTTTCTTTCTTTGTTTCAGTTTCACCCTCTCTCATATACAAACTGGAAACAAGTACTCACGTTCGTACCAACCTGGTCCTACGTAGCTCCTACATGTCTTGTCTATCTTTCATCTTATGCCCACTTTACCCTTCCATCCTCATTTCTAGTACCAATATAAGCATGACAATGAACATGCTCTCGATATGACGTTATTGGACAGTATTAATTCTACTCTCTTCTCCCCTCCAAGCTCAACTATGGCCTTTTCTTACACACATCTTCCATCTTACCAGTTTAACATCAACTTCATGCAATCTTTTATTTACTACTTATTTAATTTTCTCAATAAATTTATATTCCAAAAAAATAGTTATTGATTACATAAAAGTTTTATTATTTTGGACAAACAAAACATCTATATTACAGTATTAAAACTCCAAATAATAAATTGCATTCAAATATGAAAACGGACGTCTTTAACTTGGGATTATTTTGGTGATTTTTTTTTCCATCAATTTTAAATTTTATTGATGTGAGTAAATTATCAGATTTTTCTTTAAACTAAACCCTTTTATTATTTAAGTATAATTTCTTTCTGCGAAAGTTAAATTTTCAACATACTTTTTCTAATTTTTCATGTAGTTTGTTATTAGAATTCTGTTTTTTAGAGAACGAATTATTAATAACTTTTATTTGTAGTTTTATAGATTTATATATTTATTTATAAAAATTAATTTATTAAAAATTTATAATTTTTTTATAAATTCATCTGAATATAAATTTAAAAATATGTTTAATTTAATATTTATAAATTAATTAAAAAATCAAACAATTGAAGAGTGATTATAATAAATAAGATAATTTAAATTTATTTTAACTATGATAATAGAAAAGTTATCATAATAAAATATTGTAGTTATGGTTATTTTTTTAAAATAAATTTGATAAATGTATATTTATTTTGTTAAAATAGTTTATATAATTTGTGTGCGTAATATGTTAGAAACATAATATTAAATAATAATAATAATAATATGATTATAGGTGGAAATATTTGAAAACAAAATTAAAATGAACGTAAAGTATTTTGGTTTATTAATAAAAAAATTTATTTAAAGAAAATACTAAAAGAGTATAGAATATTTACAAAAAAAAGTTTTAAATTAGAAAAAAAAAATTTAATTTAAATTTCAATAAATAATAACTTCAAAAACTTATTATCTAAGTTTAGATAATTATTTGTTGAAGTTATTAGTTATTCAAATTCAATTTATATATTTTTTTCAGAAACAAAAACTATTTTAAAAAAATTCTATACTTTTTTAATATTTTCTTTAAATATTTTTTTTGTAAATAAACCTAAATGTTCTACATCCATATTACTAGTTTTTAACTTTACATTATTTTTTTTTAAATATTTTCACCTACAATCATATTATTATTGAATTTTATTTTTCTAATTTATTACACACAAAAAATTATTACATAAATTATTTTAACCAAGTAAATATAATTTTATCAAATTTAATTTTACAAAAAACAACCATAATTACTATATTTTATGATGATATTTTTTCTATTATCATACTTATAATATATTTAAATTATCTAATTTATTATAATCAAACTTTAAATTTTTTATTTTCAATTAATTTATAAATATTGAATTAAATATTATTTAAATTTATATTTAGATGAGTTTATAATTTTTTTAATAAAGTAATTTATTATAAATAAATATAAAAATATATAAAAGTAGAAAAAAAATTGTAGTTAAGGATTCATTCCTCAATGAAAAAAATTCCAGCTGGAAACCATATGTAAAATTAAAAAAAAAAGATTATATGAATTTAATCTTTTGCAAAAAGAATTTGTATTTGAATAGTAAAAGCATCTAGTTTGAAAATATATATAGGCTTAATACCTCTTTTGTCCCTCGAAAGAAGGAAATGTTCAAGTGCGTCTTACGTTTTTTAAAAAGTTCAATGTGGTCCCAACTTGTGAAAAAAGTGTGCAATTAAATCCTTTTTGATAACGGCGTTCATTTTTTAATGGTCCAGTTGACAACATGTACTGAAGTGTGCAACGTGTTTGTTCAAGGTGAATACGTGGCTGTCTGAGGGTAAACATGTATATATTATTACAGACAATGTGGAAGTGGTGTGGAAGTGGTTCAAGGTGAATACGTGGCTGTCTGAGGGTAAAAAATCTGAGGTTAGGGTTTCGATTCTAGAGAAATTACGATTTGGGATTAAGCATTGTTGAGGAAGTGTCTTGAAATAAGGATGTTCTTGAACCTGGAATCTGCAGAGCGAATTGAAAACCGCAAATCAGGTTAGAGTTTATCTTTGATAATTTTATGAAATTTAGTTATTGGATATGTTATCAGTGTTGTCGCTTTATAGGGGTTTAACTAGGGGTGAAATTGTTGTGTGTGAAAAGTTGTCTTCTTTTGATGCTTTATAGTGGTCCCATAGATCTTAGTTTAACTTAAATTAGTGGTTCCCATTTGCATTTGCAGGGTTCGGGTAGGGATGTGTGATGACATGTTTCAGGTAGTGGTCCATCACGGTGGGACCTTGATCAAAGAAGTCCCCTTTAAGTATATAGGCGGGGAGATAGTTTATTGGGACGTAGATCCCGATAAATGGTGTTATTTTGGAGTATTAGGTTCACTTAAATATCTGGGTTACATGGAAGTAAAAGAATTATATTACAATACCCAACATGTTTTACATAAGCTTGATGATGATAAAGGAGCTATGAACATGATGAAGGTGGCTAATTATTTGGGGAAAGTGATTGTAGAAAATGATGAGAATGAGATTCTTTACCTATGTAAAGGTCCTGCAGAGAGTGGTCGGCACGAAAGATTTTTGAGGTTAGGCATACTTCATCAGTTGGGAACAAGTTCACACTGGACCTGGACACGAAGGAGTGTAGCGGTAGAAAGTGGATGATTAGTGTCATCCCATGCTGTCATGCAATTGCTGCAATGAACTACTCCAACGTTGATCCAGAGAATTTTATCCCCACTTTGTTCACAAGATCCACCTATGAAGAGATGTATGCGTCCATAATTTTTCCACTCAATGGCCACCTACTATGGGAAACCACAAATTTCAATGATGTACTACCACCAGTGATGAGGAAATTGCTTGGGAGGCCGAAGAAAAAAAGGAGGTTGAGGCATGGGAGCTAACTAAGGATGACACTCAAATGCGTGTTGGTGGGCATAGGAAAAAAATGTAGTATTTACCGTCAGGGGCACAACAAGAATAACTGTCCTTTAAAGCCCCAGCCAGCAGAAACAACACAACCATCACAGCCACCTCCAAGTTCCCCAACCCCTCATCCATCACAGCCACCAAGTCCCTAATCATCCCATCCAACAAAATGTAAAGTCAGAAGAAAAGATACTTAGATGAATTGGTTTATTATGTATTGTCATTAACAATTAACAACTTTCACAAAACATGATGTTACAATCTAACTAAATCAACCTAAACAGAACCTGAACATGACAAGGTCCACCACAATACACACACAAAGCTACAACTAACAACTTCATCCTTTTCTGCAAATCCTTCACTGCATTTTTCAGCTGACTTATCTTCTTCACCATTGTGCAATCTTTTTCATCAACGTTCTCTTCAGAACACCACTCGAAAAAGTTACACGAGCTGCCAATTGAAGATCCACCCTATTATTCACCAAGTTAGGGAATCTATCAACAAATGCATCAAGTCAAGAAAACATTAACTCAGAAGGGTATACTTCAAACCTTGTAATGAGGACAACCCCAAAAATTTCTCCCAGCATTTTTCGTAGTTCTCGCGAATTTGGTTACAGCAATATCACTACAGTAACAAGTAGGGATTATCCCACCTCCTCTCACACCACAACCATGGGACGAACGAGAAGATCCTTTGCCCCGACTTTTCGAACACAAACAACACCCTTAGGAAGAAGCCATTCCTATCTCAGAGACCAATTGGGAGGAACTGAAACCCTAACCTCAGATTCATTAACCACTGCCACGTTATCTGTAATAATATACACATGTTTACCCTTAGACAACCACATATTCACCTTAAACAGACACGTTGCACAGTTCAGTACATGCCGTCAGCTAGACCGTTAAAAAATGAATGTCATTACCAAAAAGGATTTAATTGCACACTTTTTTCAAAAGTTGGGATCACATCTAACTTTGTAAAAAACATAAGACACATTTGAACATTCCTTTTCGAGGAACCAAAAGAGGTATTAAGCCAAATATATAATACTCTAATCACGTTAATAAAATTTAAAAGTTGTTTATAACAGAATAACAAAAAAAAAAGTCTGTTTTGTTGCTTTAAAAATTTAATTGCACGTTCAATTTTCCAATTTTCAAAATTAAACAACTTTATTAATTCCTAATGCGTTATCAAAATTTTAATAATAAGTATGGAACAACTTTTATCAGCCAGTAATACCAATTTTAGTTTGTGTAAATTATTAATAGTAATAATGCATGATAATAAATTTCAACGTTTGCTATATCTAAACAAAACATTATTATTTTTTCCATTAACAATTAATATTGTACTGAAATTACTTAATATTAGAAAGGGTAAATTAAATTATACATTCTTAATTGTTTTCAAAATTATATTTTTACTACTCTTAAAATTTTACGTAACTCTTTTTCTTAAAAATATTACTTTTTCATCACATTTCATATTAGATATGAATTCACTTTGAATAAAAAATTTACAGAAAAAAGTATTTTTAATAATTTTTTTTTTGAAATATTTTACCATAAATGTGTTGTTTGAATAAATTTTTAAAATAAATTAAATTTTTAGAAATTTACTAAAGTAATTTAATAACATTAAATTCTATAATTTTATATTCAAATATAAATATTTTAGTTTGAAGTTGATTCTAAATCAAAGAAAAAAGAACAATGAATAATCTAATTTTAAGTAAAGAATTAGTCTTTGGATCGAAACTGCCTATATTGGAACTCAAAATTATTTTTGATAGTTTGTTTCTTCAAATTCTAGAATTGATAAAAGGATATCTGCATCCTCTCATTCTTTTAGTCAAATTCCGACATAGGACGATACAATAAAAAATATAAATTAAAATTATTTATAATCTTTGATCTCTCACAGTCTAATTGTGTGGTTCTATTAATATTTCTTTTATTTATTTATATATATATATATATATATATATATATATATATATTATATGACTTGTTTTTCCAACAACATTTCTGATATTAATTTTTGTTCAATATTGGTTATAGATTTTTTTCATATTCATTGGTGGGATAGTTTTACCGAGTATTAGACCGAATATGACTGTCTCTCGCTAAAATAGCTGAGAAATTTCTAAGCTGATACTGGTTGAAAAAGTCTACCAAAAAGTACCTCACCAATTACGTTGAAAACACAACTCTGACTAAAATGTAGGTCAATCCATTTCGTTAACATTAATTAAAAAATACAAAAAAAATCTAGAAAAAGAAAACACCAGATTATATTTTCGAATTATTTGATTTTTAATACTAACGTATATTTTTTAATAATAATTGAAATATTGTATCTAATGGAAAGATAAGAAAAGATTCCAACTGTCATATTAAAAAAATATCATTATAATTTAGTCTTTCGAGATATTTGAGCACCAAATATGTTAATAACATTTTATAAAAATTAAAATTATACACTTCAACGAAATCAAATAGTTGAATTCAATTCTTCAAAATATAGCCTTGATGCACATAAATTATACCGGCAATTTCATAAGTATATACATATATATATATATATATATTCAAGAAAAACTTTAGGAAAACTTTTAGAATTTTAGAAATTATAAAAACACTTAGATAAAAACATCCAGACGCAAAGTTAAATAACTATTAAGTCAAAAACATTTAAGAAAATGTCTTTGACAACGTTTAAACGTGTAAGCTTAGTATATCCAAAGGGTATTCAGTTGAACTCTCGTGAAAAGGTAAAAGTGTCAAGACAACGTCTTTGACAAAAACATTTTTAAAACCTAAACCTACAACACCAAGAAAAACATAACATGCTAACCACCATTACACTAAAAGCGAAAAATCACAAAAAGCGTGTTCATTAGTCTAAATTGATGGAATCCTACCTGACGTACCTTCCTTAGTGTCTTCTTTTTGTATATTTTACATTTTATTGTACACGTGTCTTAACTTACAATGAGCATGTGTTACTATAAATACTCAACTCCTCTCTTGTATATTTCACTTTTGAGATGAATGAGAATTAGAATTCTGAAACCCAGAATTAATTTTCTATTGAAAGTTTGGCTAGAGAATTCTGAAATCCATTTCTCCATTTTCCAAATTTCCTTCTGTGTTTTTGTCTCCTCCTCCAAGCTAAGCCACGTATCTTCAGCCACGTCTTCCTCATGTGTGCGCACATCAGCGCCTCAGTGGCCACGTCTTTAGTGGCACGCATTCACCACATCCTTATTTTCCACATCGCAAAAACCACATCTCTTCATTCTCACCTTTGTCTCTCGCAAGCGCAACTCCATTCCACTTTCTCTAGAGAGTTCTTCCAATGTAAGCCTCATTTCTTCATAGAATCATCATCCTCGTTCATTCTTCTTCCATTTTCAGTGAACATCTTCATCTTTCATTTAGGGTTTCCATCTTCTTTCACCTTTTTCTTGATTTTAGCTGATTAAAAACCTTTCTACCGTTTGTTCTTCGATTTCCACTGATTAAAACTCCATTTGCCCCATTTAA
Organism: Vigna angularis; assembly: GCF_016808095.1. NCBI lineage: Eukaryota > Viridiplantae > Streptophyta > Magnoliopsida > Fabales > Fabaceae > Vigna > Vigna angularis. The sequence goes on along the minus strand of NC_068973.1, from coordinate 14,409,907 downwards.
ACACTTTTGCACCGATTAATCTTGCGTTTGAACCGTTTAATCTGTTCATCTTGAGTTTCTCCCAATTTTTAGGGTTCCTTCGGTCTATATTAAGGTTCTTTGTGTTCTTCTCCGATCTTAGGGTTTTTCCACCGAACAAACCTTAGATCTTAGGTTACTCTTGAGTCTGTTCAAAGATTTAGTTTGTTCGCTCGATATTTCTCGTTCTCTCTCGAAATCGTCATTTTCGCTGCGTATTTCACTCTTGGAGGAAGCTTGAGGAGTTTGAATAGCATTCGCACAACTCCAATCAGTCTTCTCCTCAAGCATCTTCCATCATAAATGATACCATGAGCTAAACTATTACTTCCTCCAACAATGAAGTTCGTATTCAACGCTTGGTATCTTTAGAAGAAGAACTTAATTTTTAAATGTTATCTCAATGGTATAGGAAATGAAAGACATTTTTTTGTTCTGAGTAAGCTTTAAATGATATTAAATGCTCAACGTTAAAAAAAGAGTGATAAGAGATAAGACATATTTTCTGCATGCACAATCTACTCTACTCTTTGCAGATAACCTACTCTACACGCATCCACAAGCCTCACTTGAAGCGGTGTCTAAAAGAAAGTACAACCTACTTAAAGCAAAGTATTGAAAAAGCAAGCCTGGTCTAATAAGTTGACTTTAACCAACAAATGTTGTACACAAAGAAAGTGAAGACACAAGAATCAAGGCCAAAAGCTCAGTCTAACGGACATTTATCCAAGATCCTTTAAATAGAAGATCATTCAAATGAAGAATCAAGAGGATGACATACAACAAAAATATTCATCCTTTGAGAAGCGTTCAGAACAGCACAGAAAGAGCTCAAGAAAAAGAAAATATCTAAGCAGAAAAAGAGAATAAGAAAAGTAATACTCTCGAGCTTCATTGTAATATTTGCTTACTAATTATAAGAAAGGAAAAGGAGAAAAGAGAGAAACATTTGTGAGTGTTTAAACTGCATTGTATTGTAATCACATCCTTTCTACAAGAGTACTAGTTTGAACAACTTATAAGAAATCGTTGATTAAAATTCTGAAGAGAATTAAAATACCTATTAAACTCAGTTGAGTTAAGGAAATCTAGGCAAGGTTGCTTAGTACTAGGAGTGGTGGGAATACTCATTCAGTCTATGGTAACAAGAGGTTATTCACTGACCGAGGAGACCAGGAGTGGTGAGAATACTCATCCAGTCTAGCATAACAGGAGGTTATTCGTTGACTGAGAAAACTAGGAGTAGTGCGAATACTCAGTTGTAATCTTGTTGAAGATTATAATGGAACCCTCTACGGAGGAGACTGGATGTAGCTTAGTTGGAACGAACTAGTATAAAATATTTGTGCAATTGTTATTTATTTCTTGCCTAAACGCTTATCTTACAAAACCTACAGTTGCATATTGATTACTAAATATAAGAACCTTCCGCACTAAACGATTATTCTTCAATTGAGGGAGTTCATACAAACACTACAATGTATGTGTTAACTCTGTATTTCTCCCCATTTTTCTATGTTAATACTCTTCTTTTAGGTTAGTTTAGCTTCTTATTTTCTAAAACTAAGGCAAATTAGTTTAAATAAGATAAAAAAAAGGTTTTATATATATATAGTGTTAATTTTCTCTTTCTAGTTAAATAAAATAATTTTTTTAAATAATTAGGTATTTTCTCTTTTAGAAAAATATTCAGAAAAATAAATAAATAAAACTTTTTGTTATTGTAGGCTTTTACATTATTTTAACCCTTTAATTCATTCTTTGTGCAGACATTGGGCCCTATTTTTTTGAATTGGAGTTGATTGGATTAAATTGGGCCACTTTATTCGGCTTTTGAAATTTAAATTGAGTTGTTGAAATGAGTGTTGCTCCCTCCACCACCACCCTATACTTCCTCCACCTCCCCACTTTATTTTAAATACAATTATATCCTTAAGTTAAAAAGATTTTTACTTTTACCCTATTTTAAATAATTTGAAACCCTAATTTTACTTTCCCAGCATCCACCACTAGTGCAGAATTGGCCTTTAACGTCAACCCATAGACGTCTGTCCACAAAAGCCCCAACGTAAATAATTGACTGGTGGCATATCCGTAAATAAGTGAAACTGTAGACGTTTGTGGTGGAGGGGGTCAGACGTCTATAATATTATAGACGTCAGGGCCCCTACCACGGACGTCTAAGAGGCTGGAACAATCACATCTTCAACTCCCTTTGTCAGCCCTTAAACGTCCGTTGGGGAGGGGGTCGGACGTCTATAATATTATAGACGTCTGGCCCCCCATATCGGACGTTTAGGGTGCTGACAGGGTGGTTGAAGAATTAATTGTCTTCAGCCCCTTAAACGTCCGTTGTGGAGGGGTCGGACGTCTATAATATTATAGGCGTCCGACCCCCTCCCTAACGGATGTTTAAGGACTGACAGAGGGAGTTGAAGATGTGATTGTTCCAACCTCTTAGACGTTCGTGGTAGGGGCCCTGACGTCTATAATATTATAGACGTCCGACCCCCTCCACCACGGACGTCTAAGAGGCTGACAAGGAAGTTGAAGCGTTCATTTCTTCAGCCTCTTAGACGTCCGTGGGAGGGGCCCGGAAGTCTATAATATTATAGACGTCTGATCCCCTCCACAACAGACATCTAAAACCCCACACGAATATCAATTTTAAATCCCCATAGACGTCATATTAGTGATAGCCCCAACGTCTATAGGATTATAAACGTCTATTGGTTTTTATAGTAAAACACGAACCCACGAGCAGTTACGCTCACTGTTCATTGTCTTCCCCGCAAACTCTCTCTATGGCTTTGCTTTCTAGGTGTGTTTTCTCTCTTTTGGACCGTTTAAGTCTGTGAACGGGACATATTTTTGTCCTTGTGTTCGTTGTCTTAATCAAATACGGCAAGACTTAGGCAATATGCGTGACCATCTATTCATGTACGACATAATGAGGACTTATACCGTTTGGACTTGGCATGGAGAAGTAGTGGACCAGCCTACCACGTCACGAGGAACAGATTATGTGGAAGAATGGATGAGTGACCATTTAGAGGACATGATACGTGATGTCGGTGAAGATAATTTTGGAAGAGCTAATTTGTATGATTCTCTTATTAATGATTCAGAGCAACCATTGTTCCCAGGATGCTCGAACTTTACACGTCTGTCTGCAACTTTAAAGTTGTTTAGTTTAAAAGCAAGGAATGGATGGACCGATAAAAGTTTCACCGAGTGGTTGGAGTTGTTGAAGGAGATGCTTCCAGAAAATAATACTCTACCTATTCGTAATTACGAGGCCAAAATTTTTTTTTGTCCAATGGGTCTTGAATATCAAAAGATACATGCTTGTCCTAATGATTGTGTTTTGTACACAAAGGACTTTGCTTCGCTAAAGTATTGTCCAACATGTGGTTTATCCCGTTTTAAAAAGAAATCTGACAGAATCACTGCTAATGAAGGTAATGATGGTCCACCTGCTAAGGTGATGTGGTATTTGCCTATAATACCTAGGTTCAAACGTATGTTCTCTGTAAAAGAAGATGCAAAGAAACTTAAATGGCACTCTGACGAAAGAAAGTGCGATAATCTTCTTCGACACCCTGCTGATTCACCACAATGGAAAAAAATTGATGATAAATTCCCAGAATTTGGTGCAGATCCAAGAAACTTAAGGCTTGCACTTGCAACTGATGGTATGAATCCTTATGGAAACTTCAGTAGCAAACACAGTTTGTGGCCAGTTATGTTGATGATTTACAATCTTTCTCCTTTGTTGTGCATGAAGAGAAAATATGTGATGTTGTCCATGATGATTTCGGGTCCTAGACAACCTGGAAATGACACTGATGTTTACTTACAACCTTTAATTGATGATTTGAAATTGTTGTGAGAAGAAGGGGTCGACGTGTTTGATTCACATGTTCAGGAACAGATCCGTTTGCGTGCAATGTTGTTTTCCACTATAAATGATTTCCCAGCGTATGGAAACTTGAGCGGTTATAGTGTTAAAGGTCATTTTGCATGTCCCATATGTGAAGAAAACACTAGTTACCTTCAGTTGAAGCATGGTCAGAAGACGGTATATACAAGACATCGAAAATTCCTTCCTCGTAATCATCCTTATCATAGATTGAAAAAAGCATTTAATGGAAGTGCTGAGGATGAGGTTGTGTGCAGACCCCGGAATGGTGAAGAGATGTACAACAAAGTCAAAAACATTGACATTGTGTTTGGAAAACATCGTAAAACTACCTCTGCAAAAAACATTTGGAAGAAACGATCAATATTTTTTAAGCTTCCATATTGGTTTGAACTTGATGTTAGACATTGTATTGATGTGATGCACGTTGAAAAAAATGTTTGTGACAGTGTCATCGGAACGTTATTAAACGTCAAAGGGAAGAGCAAAGACGGAATAAAAGCACGACAAAATTTGGCTGACATGGGAATCCGATCTGAGTTACATCCACAGATAATAGGAAGACGCACCTATCTGCCCTCAGCCTGTCACACACTTTCTAAAAAAGAAAAATAAAGTTTTTGTAACTGTTTAAGAAGTGTGAAGGTTCCACAAGGTTATTCTTCAAATATTAGTAACCTTGTGTCTATGCAAGACTTAAAGCTAGTTGGTTTAAAGTCTCACGATTGTCATGTGTTGATGCAACAATTCTTACCTGTTGTTATTCGAGGCATATTACCTCCTTCTGTTAGGGGTATTCTGACACGTATGAGTTTTTTCTTTAATGCCATTTGCAAAAAAGTTGTTGACCCTCGAGGTTTAGATGAATTGGAAAATGAGGGAATAAGACTACTATGTCAATTGGAGATGTATTTTCCATCTTCCTTTTTTGACATCATGGTACATTTGATTGTTCATCTAGTCAAAGAAATTCGAATATGTGGGCCGGTCTTCGTAAGGTGGATGCACCCAGTTGAAAGATACATGAAGATCTTAAAGGGATATGTCAAGAATCAGTATAGACCAGAAGCTTCAATCATAGAGCGATACATTGCAGAAGAAGCCATTGAATTTTGTTCAAGTTATATGCCATCTTGTGAACCCGTGGGTCTTCCCAAGAGCAGACATGAAGGAAAATGTGAAGGTAAGGGTATTCGAGGTGTGAGAATTCAAAGTGTTAGCAGAAAAGAAATTGACCAAGCTCATTTGTACATCTTAAACAACACTATTGATGTGATTCCTTACATTTCTGACCACGTTAATGAAATAAAGGCAGCAAACCCAAAAATGAGTGAAAATGGCATCTTAATGAACATGTGAAAACCTTCTTACAATGGTTTAAGAAAAAGATTTATGCGACTCCACATGTTTCTGAAACTTTATTGAGGTTATCTCGTGGGCCGAACACGGATGTCATTACATATGGTGGGTACTATATAAACAATATTTCTTTTCAGACAAAGGTAGAAGATGACAAAAGCAGAGTTCAAAATAGTGACGTTAGATTACAGGCTGAGGCTGTGCACTTTGCTAGTTCTAAAGACAAAAATCCAATCACAGCATCTATCAGTTATTTTGGAATAATACAAGAAATATGGGAAGTTGATTACGTCACTTTTAGAGTCCTAGTTTTCAAGTGTAAATGGGTTGATATAAATTCTGGTGTCATGACAGATGACCTTGGTTTCACATTGGTAGACTTGAACAAGATGAATTACATTGATGAACCATTTATCATGGCTAGTCAAGCAAGACAAATATTCTACGTAAATGATCCAGCGAATAACAAATGGTAAGTGGTTTTAGAAGGAAAAAACATGCATGGACATGATGATGACGATTCTCTTGATATACTTAACACAACATCTGTTGCATCTAGACCCATTGAAGACCTAGTTGATGACGTTGCCGATGTCATCCAGGCAATTCGTAGTGATCACAATGAAGGGATTTGGGAAAAAACAATATCTTAATAGGTTGATATTTTTGTTTTTTATTGACTTTATATGTATGTTCATCATAATTGAATTATTACTAACCTTGTATAATTTTTCAGGTATGTCGGCCTCAGACTCGGGATCGGGAAAGACCAGACGTGGTCGAGGCGTCACCCGAGTGGCAGATGTGACATCCAAACGTGTGGATGGTCAAAGGAGACATGTTGACATTGACCTTAGATCAGGTCATCCATCAGGGCCAAATGCTGATAAGTTTAGGAGTTATCTGGGTAGTAGCAAAAAGTCATGTCTCTATCCTTCATGCATGTTGGGATGACGTCCCAGAGGTCGACAAGAACCTCTTATGGCAAGATATTCAGGTATGTTTATACTTCATGCAATTTGTGATATACTTATCTTTCATGTTTTATTATCAATAACATGTTTTTTGTTTTTGACAACAACATTATGATATTCCAAACACAATACAAATTAGAAAGAAAGTGTTATCGCATATAGCGATAAGATGGAGGGATTTCAAGACAAGGCTGACACGACTCTATGTCTTTGGAGACAGGCAACATGAAAATCCCTGTGAGCAATATACATTCACAGAGGAGGATTGGATGCAGTTTCGTGCATCTAGAGAGTCTGAGGAATGGAAGCTATGTTTCTTAACATCTGAAAATGTATTCATTGAGTTTTTATGATTTTACACTTATTTATATACACGGTTTCACAGGGTAAAAGGTTAGCCACCCAAGAAAGACAAAGGCTTAACGATGCACCACACTTGTTATCACGAGGTGGTTATGCAAAATTGGAAAAGAAACTTAGAAAGTCTAGAACGGATGCCTTGGGACTTGAGTCGCTGGACCTAGCATCTGCACCTGCTAGGTACGAGCTGTGGAAAGTTGCTCGAACTAAATCTGATGGGAACATGACATCTTCCTTAACTGCCTTGATCTCACATAGAATTGTAAGTTCAAATTATAAGCAGTTGTTTGATTGTGTATCTATCACAGCATGTCTTCTAAGTAACGATTGTTTTTTTATGTGCAGGATGAGTTGGTTGAGCAGCAGACTCAGGGCACATTTGCTGGCCAAGGTAGGGACGACATTCTAATAACGACCATTGGAAGGCCCGAGCACCCAGGACATGTACGTGGAGTACTTGGGGCGATTGGTCTGCATGACTACTTTGGCCTTACACAGAAAACCCCCTCATTAATGAGTCAGGAGACACTGAGGCAGATGGATCTTCAGTGGGAGGAAAGACTCAACCAAAACATGAGATCAATGGAGCAACTATTCATGGAGCAGCTACAAGAACAAAAAGAAATACAAAGAGCGCTTGAAGAAAAGCTACATTCCATGACACAAGGTAACATGGGGGCCGCTGAAACTCCCACACCACCTCGGGTCAACATTAGAGGATCATGCTTTGTTGTAGAACCCACTCAGTATAGCGGTCAGTATGAGTTGTTGGTTGATGGGGATCCCCCATGCATTGTGGTTGTGGGACGAGTGCTTGAGGGAGGGCAGACTATTCATGGTGTTCCCATATTACCCCAACACGTGCGTGTGACGATTGACGAGATTCGGGATCCCCAGGCTCAGGTGCCTATACCCACTCCAGAAATTAACTTTGTGGGGGAGGCCATAGGATCATTTATTGCTTGGCCTAGAGCATTGATCATGTCACACATCGCTACTCCACAGGTATAATGTCTTTTTCCTTAGTATTTCTATGTTTATTCTTCAAATATTTGTTGATAACTCTTTGACGTAAATTCTTATCTTCAGTTCACACGTCCTCAAAAGCAGTCAATTCATGATACAGTCATACATGAAGATGATGACATGGCTATAGCGGAGGATGATCCTCTATCAAAGCTAATGACAAAATTACCCAGGTTAAAGAAAGCACCATTAGAACTATACTGGGATTTGAGAGTATTTGGTATTCCCCCACATGTGCCAGTTTATATCACTCTCTCTGATGCATTGGAGATGATTGGGGGAGATCGGATGTTGAATATTTCCATCACTCAGCTGTGGTGCATGTAAGATAGTCAATTTGGTCTTTCATAGTACTTTTATTTAGATTCTTATAGTTTCTAACAACTTAAATTTGTTGGTTTAGGTACATGGACACAATCGTTGTAGACCAAGGTCGGTCTTCCATGTACAGATTTGTTGAACCTCAGACCATTCAACCGTCTGGTAACACACTTCAAAACAGACAACAATATTTGCAAACATGGATGGATGAGTAAAAAAGAGACGTATACCTTGTGCCATACATTGATGGATAGGTGTTGTTATATGTGGCCAGTTCATTATTATACTTTCCTTAATTAGTTAAATAACTATTTATCCTTTATGATAGCATGCACTGGCAGCTGATGGTCATCATTCCCAAAGCATGTAAAATTATATGGTTTTGTTCGTTGCATAGGAAGATGAAAAATGACTTGAGAACAATGCTTCAAGGGTAAGTGTTTCTCCAAAAATGACTTTCAATTTGATGTTCACCTTCAACTTTTAGGATAAATATAGTCATATTAATTATACTTTGTGTTTTCCATATGTACAGAGTTATTGGTAAATCACGTGGTCAACTGGTTAAAATCTTGTATCCAAAGGTTTTAAGTCATTTATAGTTCTAATTCATTTTCTATGTTATTGAATGATCTAAATTCTTAACTATTTAGTTTGTTATTTTAGTGTAACCAGCAGCTAGATTCATGGGAATGTGGCTTCTATGTGATGTGTTGGATTAAGACCATCATTCGAGTTGTCATTATAGATGATTGGACTGAGGTAATGACGTATACCTTGAATACATTACAAATCAAATTCATCTTCAAACATATATGAAACCAATGAATCTTTCTTGAATTTTGCAGCGCTTCAAGAGTACATCGCCTATACCAGAGGACACAATTAGACAAATAAGGCAGGAGTGGACCGCTTATCTTCTGCAAAGATGGAGTTAGGAATAGTTTTATTTGTTGTTGAACATTGCTTAGTTTAAGTTTTATCTTGATAGTTTTGGTAGTGGATTATATTTTACATTAAGTAGAACTTTGTTTATGTGAAACGCATGTATATATTATTGCAAAATTGTTCTGGGATAATTTTCTTCTTTTCATGTGTGGTTTTATTGCAAAAATAAATTAATTTAAAAAAAAACGCAAGTAGACGTCGGTTAGTGCACAATCGGACGTCTATAGACGTCTGGCAGTGCACACATCGACGTCCAACCCCACCCCTAGCACAACAAAATTCAGGCATGTGGCCGTCCGGTGATACACCTTGGACGTGTGTATAGATGTCGAGGGGAGGAGACGACGGACGTCTATACAAACGTCCGACGGGGTCACAATGGACGTCTATATGGACGTCTGCATAGGCGTCCGTCCTGACACATCGGACGTCTATACACATGTCCGATGTGGACCCCCCGACGTCTGAGTAACGTCACCCACAAAGACGTTGGGGAAAGGTCGGGCGTCAAAAAGCCAAAAGAACGGACGTCTAAAGCCCTTTCTACACTAGTGCACCCACGTAACTCTCTTCCCCTTTCCCTATTTCCGTTTCACCTCCCCACCTCCCATGCTTCCATTCCTTTTTCTTCCCAATTTTTTTTTGGTTTGAATGCTTCCATTGCCGTCGTAATGTGAAGGAGCATCGCCACCATGGTGTGGAGGAGCGTCGAGGAGCGTCCAGAGCGTCGACCAACGTGAGGAAGTATACATCAACGGAGGTGACATCCTTCAACGGATGTCCCCTAATAAAACAAACCCTAAAATAAAAAACGTAACCTTTAAATGGAGGAGACATCCTTCAACAGATGTCAACATCCGTTTAAGGAAAAAAGAATTTTGACATCCGTTTTACCTTAAACGGATGTTGACATCCGTTGAAGGATGTCACCTCTATTTAAAGGTTACGTTTTTTATTTTAGGGTTTTATTTCAAGGTTTATTTGAATACGCACCTGAAGGAAGCACGACACGCTCCACGCACTGCACCACGAGAGTGACTGCACCACGAGAGGGAGACTGCTTGATAATTCTTTCCACCATCACCAACCTTTGCAACTTGTAGTATCTCACAACGACGAAAGAAAGAGAGAAAGAAGTATAAGCATTCATTTGACAAATACAAAGCTTGACAAATATGCTATATTTGAAGGGTTTCAAAAAGAATTTTTCCATTAACACTATTCAACCCCCCTTCTAGTGTTTTTCAGGTACTTCAGTTAGTATCAAAGTTAACATCACGGGGTTACTTCTTAGCAGGGCTCGAGGAAACGATTATAAAGAATGTAAAACAAAGGATACGTCGTCAATCGTTCTCACCTATTCAAGGGTGCGAAGTTCGACCATTAGAAGCAAATAATGATTGCATTCTTTGAATCATTTCACATTGACATGTGGGTCGCTATGGAGAACGAAAACTACATTCCCAAAGATGAAAATGGAGAGCCACTCTTAAAAAGCAAGTGGATTGACGAGTAAAAGCAGCGCTACCTGTTAATCTCCAAAGCCCGCAACTCTCGAATGTGCACCCTTTCTGAAGAAGAGTACAGAAAAGTTCACGCTTACTAAGGAGCTAAAGAAATGTGGGATACCTTGGCTGTTACCTACGAGGGATCGTACGAAGTTAAAAGAAGTTGAGCCTACTAACAAGACAATATGAGTTGTTTTCGATGCTTGAAAACGAAAACATCCAGAGCATGTTCAAATGATTTCAGATGATCCTTAATGTGTATAAATCCTTGGGAAATTCATATGATAACTTCGATCATATTGATATAATCCTATGAAGTCTTCCTAGACAATGTAGAACTTAGGTCACAACTCTAAAAATGTCAAAGAATCTAGACGAAATGAGTCTAAAAGTGTTGGTAGGGATTTTGAAAGTTTATGAGCTCAAACTCCTACAAGATGGATCTATCAAGAAGGAAAAAAGTATCGCGCTCAAAGCTTTAAAGAAGATGCCTACAAAAGCTCTCAAAATAGATGAATCCTTTATGGAGTTAGACAATAAACAAGACTCCATAAATGAGAACGATAAAGAGGAACTCTCATTTATTTCGAGAAAGCTTCAGTCTAGGTGGAGGAAAAAACGATACACAATGTTCAAGAGTAGACGCTTTGGATTTGGCTCTAAGAACAATATAAAAGGTAGATGATAAGAAGAAACAACGATGTGTTTCTCGTGCAACAAACCTGGACATTTCATATCAGAATGTCCCGAGATTGAAAAGATGAAGAAGAAGTGAGTCGAGCCCAGATATGAAAAGAAAAAGATGCTTATGAGTACTTGGGAAAACCAGAACACATCTAACGAGGACGAAGATTCCAAAATGTGCTTAGTAGTAGGAAATGCTAAGAGTACATCATATGATTTTGATGATGATGTAAACTTTTTTTGACCTACACTCAGTTAGAAATGCATACTATGAACTGCTATCATATTCATCCAAACAATCTAGCACATATATGGATTCATGTAATCAATGAAAATAATTCCTTACACAAAGAAACAATCAAAAAGAGGAAGTAACTACATCTAGGGATACTGTGAAGGCACTATAACAAAAGGTTAGTAATCATATGACAATGTTGAGTGGCTCAGAACATAGAGGGTTGGGCTTCTAGGGTTATTCCATTGTAAATTCATTATAGATTTTGAGGTTAAGTTGAATTAATGTATTTGTTTCTTTTGATTATTGATTTGAGTTATCCTTTTTCTATGTTTTTCATCTCTCAATCACATTAAAAGTAATGATTTTTCCATCATAAAATGTTTGAATCTACATGCATACTGATCATATGAGTTCAAGGGTTTCTAGGTTTGATTAAGAATGTACTTTGATTAAATTTAGGAACTTTCGTATGATTAAACGAGTTTTTGCTACTAATTGAGCATGTACTTTGATTGGTGGTAAGAATTTCAACTATAATTAATTGAGAATTTACTTTGATTAATTAAATTTTAATTTGATTGGGAGATTTAAGAAAAAACATGATTAAACACAATAGGATTTGATTGAGAATGTACTTTCGTTGAATTCATTGTGAATAATCTAGAAAGGGTCTTGTGTTTGATTAAGAATCTGCTTTGGTTAATTGTATGATTGCTCTCAAGTTAATTAAGAATGTACTTTAATTATTTTGAAACTCGAACAATGATCTTACGATAACGGATGATGAATCTAACTTGGAAAAGCAGTGGAAAGCCTATTTCATTATAATTGTTTCAAAGTTTCTCATTTGTTCTTCAATTAAACTCACGACATTCTTCAACATCAAATTCATTAGGATAAATTTTCATTCTTATTTTTAAGCATTGCATAGCATTTACTAACCCTTTTTAGAGTCTTCATAAGAGTCAAGTATTGAAAAACAATTTCATATTCATTGGGAAACGACTCAGGGTTACTTTAACCTTATCTACTTTCTTGACTACTAACTTGTTGATATTTAAGTTGTGTTGTAAAGTAATATTAATTTGATAGCTTTAATGACGGCATATAAAATTTGGCATCTTTGGCGAGGAATACAGTTAGTATTTTGAATATTTTTATTTTGATTTTTATTTATATTTTCATTTGTTGTTTTTTCTAACACATATACATTTAATTTAGTTTTAGTTTTTTTTGTAGTCTTTACTTATTTTTAAATTGTTAGCACAGTCTTTGTTATTATTTTAATTAAGAATTTCTCTTGAGAAATATTTGAGATTAGTTTGAAAATACTCTGGCTAGGAAAGACTTGGTACTTAAGTTATCCATTGTGATGCACCTTTCTTTCTTGGGAGTCCACCCAAACAGAGAAAAGGTCAAGAACAGAGAAATAGCTTGAAGCGAATTGCAATTTGGGTGTTCTCTTGAGGGAACATCTTTCAAAACTGAAACCATATTACCTTCATTATCTCCAGTTACAAACATATCTTTTAATCCTTTACCTAATCCTAACCCAAACAAAATGACACAAAAAACTATCAAACAGTTAGCCTCCTCCCACAATATAGTGATTCGCAGTAACATTGAATATCCTAATGAGGAGTGGGAGTTGAGATCTAACTTATTAAATGCCTTGCCAAAATTAAATGGGTTACCAAGGGAGAATCCATATAAACACTTTAGACAGTTCTGTTAGCATAAATCTGAAGAGAAAAAGTTTTAATGATGTCTCAAAGTCAAGTCTCAAGTGCTCTTGTTGTAAGAAGATCTTCATAAAGACTTGTTTTAAGTTAAAGCTTTTGTAATTTAGTACAATTATGTATAGGATGTAGTTTATCTTTGATTCTATGTATTGTTTTCCATTGGTTGTGTTAAAATTCGTTTTGATTCAGAAAACCTCATTTTATACTCAAGATAGTCGATTATCAAATTATAATAATCGATTATCAATAATCAATTATGACTTGTCATAATTGATTATCACGAGCAATTATGAGAATTTTTAAGAAAGTTTTTTACCTTTCTGCATTCATTAAATGCATAATCAATTACCATAATTGGATAATTGATTATCACACATTAATTAGTTGACAATAGAATTTTGGAGGTATCCTTCAGTGAGATCTCTATAAATTAGATTATAACTCTCATTCTAAAATACAAAATACAACATATGAAATAAGTGTATTTCAGAAATTATTATCTGCAGTGTGCGACAATAAGTGTTCTAGGGTTTGCGTAACCCTTGTGTTGTCACTTTGGGAACTTGGTGTGTTGGCATAGAGCGAGAACTTTCACTTTGAGTGTGATTGAGTGTTGTTGTTGTTGCTGAGTAGAAAACATGTCATCCTTTGTGAAGATTCAAAGGAGGTGTTCATCCTTTGTGAAGATTCAAAGGAGGCAGTCATCCTTCGTGAAGTATTCGGAGGAGGTGTTCATCCCTTGTGGGTTACAGGGGAAGTGAGTTTGATCTCTTGGAGTAACTAGAGAGGTGTTCTAACCTTCAACTTATTTATTTTCTTTGTGATTGCAACAGTTTATTGGTTTGTGTTAGTGAAGCGTTAATTCTCGGTTAAGATTAACAATTTTGGATGTAGGATCTTTATGATCCGAACCAGTATAAAAATGACTTGTCCAATTTTCTTTCTTCCTTACTCTTTAAATTTGTTTAAATTGTTTTAAGGAATTTTTATATTTACGAGAAAATTATTAAAAGAACGATTTGTGATAAGAAACCAATTCACCCCGCTCTTGGTTTGTTGAACGCGTTAACTATTTCGCTGCACCGCTCTGACAAGTTCCATATGTTGTGTGAAAATTTTAGATTTCCCAAGATCGCGATAGAGAACCTTAAAATGATAGCTTTTCCTTTTATTGTTAAAGGAGTAGCTCAGGATTGGTAGTACTATCTCTCTACACGGATTACCAATAGGGAAACTATAGAAAGACTTTTTCTTGAAAACTATTTCCCAGCATATCCAATATCTTCCATCCGTAGGGAGATCCAAGATATAAGACAAAGAAGTAGAGAAACTCTTATTGAGTATTGGGAACGATTCAAGAAACTATGTGCTTCTTACACTCAACTTCAAATAGAAGATTCATTCTAAGCTTTTATGAAGGTTTAAGTCCAATAATTTGAAACAAGAGCAAATTTCGTGACCTTGTTGATAAGTGATTGAGGTTGTACTCGAATCAAATTCATATGCAATTCAGTGTAGTATAATACTAGGAAGTGACTCATAGGTCGTCTCTTAAGGACCAAATGTGGTTTATGAATTAGATCGAACACTTAGTGTAGGGTGTTTATGGACATATTTGTGAATGGAAATGCACAAAATTAAAACTCGAATTCAACACAAATTAAAGCAGGTTGGCAACTAGATCAATTACAATGCTTCCAATCATAGATTAACAACAATTAAAAACAACTATCACCCCCAATCCAACACGAATCAACCAACAAAGCAAAGGTTAATTCGGTCTTCAAAATTGCAAACTAAGCGAATTCAATGCACAAATTCAATCAATTCTGCACCATAGATTCCAACCAACAAAGTGAAGATTAAACACCAATTAGGAAACTAAGTGTATACTTAATCGTAAGACAAAATAAATTCAATATTAAGCCAAATTAGAGCAACAAAAACACACTTCCAAACTAGAAATCCCATGCAAACGATGCAATTTTTCTAATTACCAACCAAGAACACTTAAGCTACCATAAATGCGAGATTAAAACAGCAAAAAAAGAAAGGGAATTGAGAGCATAACAACAGCAAAAGCGTAACAGCAAGCACCAAACAATGCAACTCAAACTAACAGAA
The DNA here is from genome assembly GCF_016808095.1 of Vigna angularis. NCBI lineage: Eukaryota > Viridiplantae > Streptophyta > Magnoliopsida > Fabales > Fabaceae > Vigna > Vigna angularis. The sequence goes on along the minus strand of NC_068973.1, from coordinate 14,394,683 downwards.
ACTTAAATTAAAACAGAAAACGTAAATGCAATTCAAAAACATAAATGGGTAGCAATGAAAGATGACAAAATGAAAGTACAAAGATGGAAACGAAAATGAAGGAGGAACATAAAATGTAAATGAAATTGCAATTAAAAACATGATTCAATACAATAAACGAGAATGAAAGAGAGAAAGAACTTGAACCCCTGGAAAGGCAGCAATGCTCTAAACGCTAAGAGAGAAAACATGAAAAATGAGGGAGGGAGGGGAAAGTGAAATCTCATTTGGGGTTTATAGACCCCAGATTACGATTATTCCCTTTTAATGGGCTTCTACAAAATATTGACTAAAAATAGGCCCAAAAGTCAAATTTGGTCAAAACTAAAATAATTAAAATTACAAAACAAAATTAAATGATGTTGGCAGCCTTCTTGAAGTCTTAATCATAATTCCAAAATTGTCCTGCAATTGATAATGAGCATAATTAGGCCTAAATAATTCAAATTAATTAAACTAAGAATTATTAGTCAAATTAAGCCCAAATAGTGAAAATGAGACAATAATGAAGAATTAAATACAATTCACTAACATAATTTAGTTCGAAAAGCTAAGTGAATAATACAAAATAGTGATTCATCAATAAGTCCTACCTTCAATAAATAGGCCATGGACAAATAACCAAAAGATTCTATAGATTTAATAGAACGGAAGGTAGTCAACAACCAACAGTTTGAAATAAGAGCAAATTTACTGACCTTGTTGAAGGGATTTCATGAAAGGGAAAGTGGTGTAGTTGATGAAAAAGAAAAGATAAATGAAATAATAGACGAGCTAGAGAAAAAGCTCGACGAAATTGTAAGCTTGATTAAAACTTCAACTCCACAAGTTGCTAAGGTGTGTGGAATTTTCACTTGAACATGACATTATACTAATGAATGTACTAACTTAATAAAAACTACCTTGGAGGAACCATCTCAAGCTCTTGTTGCAAACATGTTTTGAGGCAATAAACCATATAAGAAACACAAGCAACCTTATATTCCACGTTAGTTAAGGTAGCAATCTCAACTAAATATGTCACTACATGAAGTCATGAAGACAATAGTTGAGCAATATGTAGAAATTAAAAAAATCAATTACAGAATTGACTCAAAGGGTGGATAAGTTAGAAGCTAAAGAATAAAATAAAATTTTTACTCAAAATGTGATCAACGAGCAAAATGTAAGCTCTATTACTCTAAGAACAGGTAAGAAATTTCAAGGCCATAAGGAATTCCAAGAGGATGAAGAGAAAGAAGACACATATATTGAGAACAATGAAGGACCAAGTGAACAATCACTTGAGATTACCATTGATAAATCAAGGTTAATATCTTCTAATTCTTCTTCTTAAAACTCTTCTTCATCTTTGATTGAGGTCGTATCCGAATCAAATTAATGTGCAATTAAGTGCAGTATTCTAGGAAGTAACTCCTAGGTCGTCTCTCAAGGACCAAATGTGGTTTAGTCAAAGGATCAAACACGTAGTGGGGGGGGTGGACAGTTTTACAAATTCAAATTAACACAGATTAAAACAATGATTAAAATAGGTTGCAATGCTTCCATTCTCGGGTTAACAATAAATTGTCTATTCTTCTCACCCCCAATCACCAACATGAATCAATCAACTAAGCAGAGATTAAATTTTTTTTCATGATTGCGAATTAAGCAAACACACAGACATATTCATTCAAGTCTGCACAACACAGATTAATCAAGTAAGCGAAGATTATCATACACAAATAAGATCACTAAGCGTGAACCAAATTGAATCGCATAGAACAAATTTCATATGTGATAGGGCAATTAAGAATAGAATCACAATAATAGTCCAATAATCTCAAGGAAACATCACAATCTTCATAGTTATAAACCCAGTAGATTTATGCTTCCATTAGAACCAATTTCAACACAACAAAATGTATTATAAACATCAACAAATATAAACACAGAGGTAATAATGAAAACGTAAGTGCAGAATTAAAACGCAGAGAATAAAAAGGAAAGGGGATTTGAAACAAAATTGAAATGGGAAATGAAATTTGAAATTGGAAAACACATTTGAAGATTCAAACAGAGAATGAAAATGGAAGATGAAACGAAACTACAATGGAAATGAGAAATGAATTTCATCATAGAGAAATAAAAATAGAAAACGAAAATGAAGGAGAAACCCAAGTGAAGAAACAAAATAAATTATGGAATTGCAATGAAATTTAAATCAATACATAAAGCGAAAATGAAAACCTCATGGGAGAGACCCTACTACTGTTCACGTTCCAAAGAGCACAAAAACGAAAATAGAATGAATGAGAGTGCTAAGTATGGCTACTGCATGGGCACTGTAACCTAGGTCAGCCCCTCTTTTGGGCCTTTTCTATATTGACCAAAATTGGGTCCAATGTGCAAAAGTCTACCAAAAATTACTAAAAGAAATTAAAAATCGAAATTACAAAATAAGTAAGCAATAAATCTGAGGTGGAAAATGCTTGTTGACGTGGCAGCCCTCTTGGAGTCCTAAAATATAATCCTAAAACTACCTGAAAATAATAACGAGAATAATTAAGCTCATAAAATTTGAATTAATTAAAATAAGAATTACTGGTCAAATTAAATCCAAATAGAAAAATTGAGGAAATATTGAACAATTAAACACAATTCATTAATTAAATTTGGTGCAGAAAGCTAAGTGAATAAGACAAAATAATGACTCATTAGTGTGCATCATACATGTTGTCAAAGTAAATAGTCAAACTAATTGGGTAGCATCTATTTCAGATAATATGATTAAGGTAACCAGGCTTGAAGTTACTAGCTTGCCCTATGTAGTGTTCATCTCCAAGGTTCTTCATTATTTTCATGTTGACTGTGTTGAAGAATCCTGTGAAACATATGGCAAGAGGAATATTATGGATAAAATTGCGTTGCACCATATGGGACTTTGACATGGAGTGGATGGCTGGATATTCAAGGACAAGAATCAAGATGAAGAAGAAGCTCCTACTGGATCATCATCCGCCTCTTTCAGACCAAAGTTAGAATTTGAGAAATACATGGTCAAGCAAATGCATTCTCTCTCTACTCTCTATACATTTCAGTTTAATAAATTTGACAAAGATACAGTTGTCATCCAAGAGAAGCTGGGAATCCAGGGTTTGGGTGATGATGGTGAGAATGAAGAAGCTATAGAAAATGATGATAATGAAGATGATGGGGATGATGATGAAGAGGAGAGTGTACCAGATGAAAGTGATGATGACATTTTGCTAAGGGATATAATTTAGAATTCACTTTGAGTAGTTTCTATTTTGTTTTTAAAAGTTGTAATCAGGCCATAAGGCCTTTCTCATTTGAACAATTTACTTTTTTGTTCTATTTGGATGTTTTAATCTGGTTTAATGATATTTTGTTTTTGAATCCATATCCTGTTCTTACTGTTTGAATCATATATGAATGATTGAATGAATATCTTATTGAAATTATTGGAATCATTTGGTGAATGATTGGATGTGATTGTATGAATGAAACTGTTATGAATGCAATGTGTATTACTATATCACATGATCATTGCACATTCATATTCATTCATAGATCATCCTTTGCTTCACAATTGTTGATCTTATATTGTCTATCATGCTACTAACACTCAACATGGTTGAGAAAGTTGTATTAGCAGGTTATATCATGATCATCACATGTTTAATTGATCAAAATCATGATAATGATCAACTATGTGCAATTTAACAGATTAAATGGATTCATAATCTGTTAAATAATTTGCTTTGTAGTTATATTAATCTGTTATACATAATGTAATCGATTAAATGGTATTAAATTGGTTTACACGTTTATAACTGTTGATCTTCATTGCTAAACATGTTTTAAATATTCTTATATACATGATTAGCATATCTTACATGTCATATGTTGCATATTGATAAAAAAATGTTTTGAAAATCAATATATATGCTTCATTATGAAAAAGGCACCACTAGTGCAGATGTTCTTAACATTTTTCATACATTATGAAAAAGGCACCTTTATCAAGTAGTTGACTGATGCTGAGTAGATTATGCTTCAACCCTTCAACAAGAAGTACATTTTTAATTTCATAAGGAGTTTTGATTTTAGCTATACCAATGATCTTTTCTTTGTTGTTGTCGTCGTATATGACATAACCAGAAGTCTTGTGAGATATACTAATGAACTTTGTTGGATCTCCTGTCATATGTCTTGAGCACCCACTATCCAAGTACCACATGGAGCTTTTGGTTCCTTGTCGTTCTGCTGCCTCAGATTTTGCCATCATGATGAGATTCCTTCCGTGTACACTTTCTTTGTTTTCACTTTAAATCCTGTCATCTTTCTTCATATTGAGAAATCTCGTAAATCTTTCAGCCTATAGATTTAATCTTCGTGATCTGGAACTGAACTTGTTGACGTGTGTAACTTCTTTGTTTCGTGAAATCCTGGTTTCAAAATATTCATAAAAGCCATTAGTAACAAAGTTTGATCTTGCATTGCAAGTAGTTGATATCAGTTCAAATGCAGATTCACTTGTTTGAGAAACATAAGCCATTCTCAGGATCACTCAATTTAAAGAAAAAGATAATCGACGTGTTTTTCAAATATCGTATGGAAACTAGCTCTGGTGCCAATTGTTGAAAATAGAATGGCTTAATTTCTCACACCAAGAGGGGGGTGAATTGGTGAAATGTAAAAACAATGCTTTATATAAATCTTTTTCGCAAAGTAGATGCCTTTAAAAGCTTTCTAAAGATTTGTTTATGCAGTAGAAATTAAATCAATTTAGTACAGTATGAAGTCGACTGAATAAAAGAGTGCATGGTTAGAAAGATCAAATACTGAGTTTTTATACTAGTTCGACCAAGCCTACATCCAGTGTCCTTCCAACCACAGGAAGCCACTACACTATAATGATCAAGGTTTTTACAACAAGCTTTTTATAGCGACCTCATGTAAAAAATATAAAGCACCTCTCTAACCCTCTAATCAAAATATAGGCATATACAAACAGACTAGCAGCAAGAATCCCCTCTCCTACAGTCTACACCCTTTGAGCCACTCTCAAAGTCAAGAACGCAACACGCTCTTTTTCCTGTAATCACAACAGGGAACCTCAATCCAATCTTCACAAGATTGTAGCCTTTGATCTCTTGGTTACACCCAATGTGCAGATTTGATCAGCCTTTGTAAGTGAAGTTAACTTGCTCTTCAAGAATCCACAAGTAGATGATCACCACGGTCACTTCTTGTTTCTTGGAGCTCTTTCCCTCTTTCTGTATGAATACACTTTCTGCAAAAGATATCACAAACTGTTAGATTCACAAAAGTTCTTACAAAAATCAAGTTCGCGTCAATTTATATATAAACACAATTTTGATGCATTTTAATCGACTAAGCTACTAATATAGTCGAATATAACAATTCTATTATAATAGTTCGCAACAATCAATGCATTTAATTGAATATACAATTAATACAGTCGAATCTCATTTAATGCTTGGTCAACATATTAAAAATATAACTATTGTACCAATCAATACAAGCATTAACAAGATTTCAAAACTATAACAGACTTAGTCGAATGCAAGTTGCATGTAATCTACTATGTAACACAGTTAAACAAAGTTTTGAAAAACTTTCACTTTGAAAATCTCACAGCACAATTTGAAAATGGTTTGTGCAAAGCCACAAGTTTTAATCGACTCACTTCATAATGAAGTCGACTTAAAACTGTTGTTTTGTCACACAATTACAAGTTCAACATAAGTGCTTGTGGTTTTCCTTCTATAAAACATCAGATATGCATTCACCAATAAAATCAATTATATAGCACAATCAAATGCAATGTATCAACTCAACCATGTTCTCAATGCTTTAAACAGATTTACACATTGATTAAAGCTATTAACATGTAAGCAATAGAACATGTAACACATAAACAATACATGTGTTATTAATTATGTTGTCATCATCAAAAACTAGAAGCTCTGAGATTGTAGGTTCAGCTAAACCAGTGCTCCCCTATCAATAATCTCATCACATTCTAAATGCAATTATACCTTATGCTTCATTTAATTTGCATAAATCATATCGAGTAATTCGCAAATTGCACATGATATCACATCATACATTCATTTGAAACCAGTATATGTTGTATACATTTATATACAGTTATACTGTTTTAAATGTGATAAATTGAACCATGATTTATATTATTTTAAACTATTTTATATACTGCTCATGCTGGTTAAGGGTTACATTGGTTAATGATAGGGGGAGCATCACATTCTTTCAGGGTCTTAAGGATTTCTATTTGATGTCTCTTTTAGCACTTTATTTCCATGTTACTTGTTCTACCATTTTTTTGCTAATGTCCAAAGGGGGAGAGTAACTAGAAAACAGATTTCTTGTTGTGCATCATAAAAAAAGGGGGAGATTGTTGATAGGGGAACTATATCTAGCTAAATCCATCCCATATATGAGTTTTTTATGATGAACAAAAGAAATGTTTTATAGTTTCTTGCACAACAAATGGAAAAACAATTGCTTAATCTTTAATGTGTGTGCTTGAAATGATTCGTAAATGCAATCATTGTATGAAATGAATCATAAGTTGAAACATATTGTACTTTGTATATCTGGAAGAAATAATCAATTAAATTGTTTATATAATCTGTTAAATTTCTTCATATTTCATTATATGCTTAACAAGGGAAAAACAATTGTACTTTAAACGGTTACATTAGTTCTATAATCCATTAAAACATGTTGCTATGCCAACATGTGTTTGGTGAGTGCATTGATGTGTTTAGAATGGAAAATGATTTGAAAATTACTTAAATATGGAACTTAACCGATTACATAAGTTTCATAATCGGTTAAAATGTTTATCTTGTGAAAATCATTTTCATTAAAAGCCATAACTTCCTATAATGGTCATATTTGTTTATTGTTGGCTTGTATGATTTACATAATCGATTGCATGCGCCATTTAATATGTTAAATCTGAAACATATGTAAAACTATTAAAGTATAAGGAAACACTTAACAGATTACATTATGTGCTTAATTGATTAAACTACGTCAGTAAGAGAAAATTCTATAAATAGATGCGTTGCGCATTGCTTCAATATGAATTCATGTACTTACACTTTCATAATTGACTTGTTTGTTAAGAATTTATTGCAGGAGCGTCCTAGACTTCTTGGAGAATCAGGATTACTCATTTGGGAATAAATTCATCATGATTCCTGCGAGATAGTTGTTCTTACACATTGTTGATCATATTCTACATTTGAGGTGAATACTTTGAGAATCAGTGTCTTCACTACAATCAAGATGATTATGCTCTCTGTTCGTGTGAGCTAGGAAGAGAACTGGAGTGTTCTACATTTAGAGATGGGATTGCTTTAAAGGTTATAGAAATTTGGGATTGCTTTTTGGGTTGTAAGATTGTGAGGTGATTCACATCTTGTACTATAGGTGATATTGATTTGGGGAAGGAAAGTGTAATGAGAGGGGATTTTTCTGTATTTTTGCTTGTATAATTATATCATTATAGTGATTCCCTTCAACTAAGGTTGTTGAAGGAAGACTGAATGTAGGCTTGGTCGAACAAGTATAAATCTTTGTGTTGATCTTTCTATCCTTTCTCTTTTATTGTTGTTCATATACTTGTTATATTGCATTCCAAGACACCTTAAAGATTTTGAAAATCTTTTGAAAAGAACAAGTTTTTAAAGGGCTAACCAATTCACCCCCTCCCCCGCTCTTAGTTGAGATACAAGGCATCACTTTTCCTACATTGTACAATAAAACGTAGAAGAATACAAGAAGATGACACTAAGGAAGGTTTGTGAGGCAGTATTCCATCATTACTGGTTCTAAGAAAGAAAGAAAAAGAAAAGAGAGAAACAACTGCGAGTGTTTAAACTGCATTGTATTGTAATCACATCCTCTATGCGAGAGTAATAGTCTGAACGTCTTGTAAGCAATATTTAATTACACTTCTAAAGAGAATTAAAACACTTTTTGAACTCAGTTGAGATAAGGAAATCTAGGCAAGGTTGCTTAGTACAAAGAGTGGTGCGAATACTCATTTAGTCTAGGGTAACATGTGGTTATTCGTTGATTGTAGACTTGGAGTGGTGCAAATACTCATCCAGTCTAGAGTAATAGTTGGTTATTTGCGTACCAAGGAGACTAGAAGTGGTGCGAATACTCAGTTGTAATCTTGTTGAAGATTATAACGGAACCCTCTACGAAGGAGACTGGACGTAGCTGATTTTGAGTAAACCAGTATAAAAATATTTGTGCATTTATCTCTTCTCTTACTTAAACGTTTCTCTTACAAAACTTGTAGTTGTGTTTTTATTTATAAATATAAAAATCTTCCAAGCTAAACGATTACTCTTCAACAAAGGAAGTTCTTACAAACTCTGCAGTGTACATTTTGAATAGCACGACAAAAGAAACTATCTTTAGTAATCCTTTATCAGGTGGAGCATCTAATTGTTTAAAAGAAATTTTCAAACCTCGACAACATGCTATATCAGAAGGGTTGAGAAAAGAATTTTTTCATTAACACTATTCAACCCCCCCTCCCCCTCCCTTCTAGTGTTTTTCAAGTACTTCAGTTCAAGCACTTATAAAGGTTAGTTGTGCAATACTCCAAGTCTCTATGCTCTAATGCCAAGGTTCTTATTCTTCTTAACCAAATAGGGGTTACTTGTTAAAAGTGTTCTGATGCCAAAGTCAATTTAGGTATGATTGTACTGGTAATAAGTGTTGTGATAAATGTGTAAATAACACCTTACTTGGACTTGTATTTGTATTTTTTCCAATGGGCTTTTGTTTAAAATTGACCTAATTACGAGCCAAACTTGACTAAACTTGATTATATACTTGTTTTATGTTAAGTAGATCTTATATTGATTAGTTGATGCAATATTGCCCGGCATATCTTTCTCAGTGTCCTCTAGTTATATATTTTACGTTTTATTGTACACGCCTTTTAGCTTGCATGGAACATGGGTTACTATGAATACCCATCTCCACCCTTTTAATTGTGACTTTTGAGCATAATTAGAATTAGATTTCTGAAATTAGAATTAATTTTCTCTTGAAAATCAAGCTAGAGAGTCCAAGGACTTTCATTTCTCCATTTCACCATTATGCTTCTCTCTCCTCCACCAATAACAAAAACTTTGTTCTTGTTCCAACAACAAAAACTTTGTTCTTCCCTACCAATGAATTCATGGTGTGTATTATAGTGAAGAATTAAAGTATGCGCAAGAAATAGGTTATGAAATCATTCCTCACTCAAGGTACTTATTTGAGAAGATGAAGATTCCTTTTAAGAACTATGTTTCCAATATATTTAAAAGTAGATAAAAAGCTAAGAAAAAAAAAATGAAATTGACACATTACCATCTCATCATATTGACGTCATGCATAACAAAAGAATTTTGACTAACAAGGATTGTTGACCAATCGATCCATCAATATTATTACCTGAACACTATAAAACAAAAAGTCAACTAGTAAAATAATCTTCATCAAACTTTATAAACTTTATAATTTAATATATAAAAATATCATTTAAATTCATGTCATAGTCGTATCAAAGTTTTTACCTAAAAGAATTTAATTAAATTAACAACTTCAGATTATATTAAGTACAAACAAATAAAACTAACATCTAGACATATATTTCTAACACATATTCTCTCTCCGTAATTTCTATCGAGTTAAAACTTATTATTTTAAATATCTTTACCTGAATAATAAAACAATTATTTTTAAATATTTTTTTAAAATAATTGTAAGATGTTTTCTAATGAATCTACTATCACTTATAAATGTTTTTTTTTACAAAAGATATTTTGAAAAAAATATTTTACATATCAACCCTTCTATACTTTTATTTACAATTATTATTTTTTTTCGTGTTTTAAAACAAAGCTTTCATACTCGAAACAAAATACAAAACAAAAGTAAACTAGTAATTTTAATTAAATCAATGATTGCTTGCAGTGGTTTCCTCGTTTAAATCACTACTTGTCATTCAAGTAATATATATTCATAGTTGTCTTTTAAGTGATACATTTTCCGTTTTAATAATATTTTATTATTTGAATGAGAAATTCTAGATTGATAATCTGATTTTTATTCTTATCTCGCTAAAACAGGATATAGACATTTGAAATTCCAAGTTCAAACCCACAAAACAAGACCTCAAACTTTAATAAATTTGATATTTTCATATCAAATAATTCTGCCTAAAATAAATGTCATTTTATCTTAAAGTCATACTTTTCACATATTCACATATTAGTTTTCTATTTCATCACAAACAACAAAAATAAAAAACACTAATTTCATCAAGTTACTTCCAAACCATTTACAAGGACAGGTGTTTAAGTTACAACCCAAAATTTACCCACATTACAAACTTTTCAACATTATAGTTTAATAATATAATTCAATAATTTTCTCAAATTACCTAGTGCCTCAAAATTTTATCTACATGCAAGGCCATGTTAATGTAAATGAACATCAAGAAATAACTCACTTTATTTTAGTGTTAACTATTTTCCGTATGTCTCAACTTTTTCTTGGACTCTGATGAATTATATTTTGATAAAAAGATGGTAAACTCTTGAAACTGGGGTTAGATATTAAACGTAAGACAAGTACTTCAAAGGGAACAAGCTATTAGAAAAGTCAAAACTATAAATACAGGAGGTTAATTTAAGAAAGTTGAAAAAGAATTTTTATTTTAGTTATATAAACAGTGTATTCAATGCAGTTTTTAAAAGACATAAAAAAAATATTAATAGTCTTTAATTGAAAGAATGAGTCTAAATTGTAATATTTTAAATAATTTCACTTGAAGTACATGGTCATGAATTTAATAGCTTTAAATAATACATTAAAATATATGACTAACGGCGTCACCACGTTATTGTAGGAGTGGTTCAGGAAGCTTGACTACTGATTGGGAAAACAATAAAATACGTATCACACTGCCAAACGTAATCACGTTTCTTGCACAGTGTTCTGCGCGGCTTTTCCAACGCAGCATTAAGCACGTTTAGACTCAAAATATTAGGCAAAAGCACGTTTAGACTCAAAATATTGGGCAAAAAGCACGTTTAGACTCAAAATATTGGGCAAAAAGCACGTTTAGACTCAAAATATTGGGCAAAAGGCACGTTTAGAATCAGAAAATATCGGGCACTAAGAAAAGGGTACTTCAAGAAGTCTTCATATCCAATCCATGTTAGGAGAATTTCAGTCCCATAAAAATATACCTAAATATTAGAAATATTATTTAATTTAATCTTATATTCTGAATTATAATACATTACTTAGGAGAATTTGGAAATTCTAATACGTTTTTTCTTTTAGTTAATTTTTTAGTTAAAGTAAAAACTTATAAAATGATATTTTGAAATTTATAGTGTTTTGCATTCGATTATTTTAATATTATAACATTTAAATATAAATATAAATTTTAGAAACAAGTTTTATTATTTTAAATAAATTTCATTATTTTTCATCTTTTCTTTAAGCCTTTAAAAGTCTTATAATTTACTTTTTAATATAATTTACTTTCAGTAATAATCGATTATCACCATAAGTAGAAATAAAAAAGACTTCAATTCGGTAATAATTGATTATCACTAAGGATAATCAATTATTACCGAAAGTTATAATTGTCCAGGGTTCAAAATAATCAATTGTCATTAAAGATAATCGATTATCATTAAAGATAATCGATTATCATATTTTTCAAAACCTTATAACAGCAAAAAATAATCGATTATCACTTTTGGTAATCGATCATTACTAGTAGTTGGGAGCTGCCTTTTTAGTTTCTGACCCTGACCTATAAATAGAAGTCTTCATAACCTTGAGAATGTTACCTAAACTATTACAGAGTACAAAATTGGTTTTGAGGAAGCTCTAAGTATTTAAGTCTTGCTTGATCTTGTGCTTAAAGAAGAAGAAGCTTTTCTTAGTGTGTCTAAGGAGGAAGTGGTTCTTTACCAAGTTGTGTCAACATGTTCTTCATTGCATCGTGTGTCGAAGGAAGGTGCTACTATCATCTCTTATCGATTAAGAGAGGTGTTTTTTGTTACCAATGAGAAGTATTGAAGCTTTGAAGTAATTTTGATGATGATAAACTTAAAGACTTGAAGAACATATATTGTAAATGTTAAAAGCATTCATTGTTGAAATCATTGCATAGGAATCATTGTATAGGAATCATTTTGCAATTGTAAAATACTTAGAAGTTTCACAACTTAGTGATTCATTACAGTAGTAATCGATTATCACAAGCCAAAACAAAAAAGGGTTTGTCGCGGCAATAATCGATTATCATAGGAGATAATTGATTATCACTTAAGTTTTGATATTGTTCAAGGTTTAACAATAGTCGATTATAACTAAGGATAATCGATTATCACGTTTTCTAAAAACCCATAACGACCTAAAGTAATTGATTATCACTTATGGTAATCGATTATCACTGGCAGTTGAGAGTTGTCATTTTATTTCCTGAGCCCTAGCCTATATATACACTTTTCCTAAACCTTTAACAGGTTACCTAAAATATTTGAGAGAACAAAACAGTTTTGAGGAAGTTCTCTAAGTTTAAGAGTGAGTTCAATCTAGTCTTGTGAAAGGAGAAGCTTGTGTTTAGTGTGTTTAAAGGTGCAAGTGGTTCTCTTCAAGTTGATTGAGTTGGAAATCATTCCACCGTGTGTCGAAGGAAGGTGTTTTTTGTTCTTAATCTGTGTATTATTTTGATTGTATTTGAAACTGATTTATAGTGAAAAAGGTTAATCACTCTTTATAGTGATTAATGATTGGACATAGAATCTATTAATTCGAACTAGGATAAAATCTCTTAAGTGATTTTCTCTATCTCTACAACTCTTGCTTATAAATTATTTGATAAAATTTGCAAAAGAAAATCATAATTTTAAAAGAACCAATTCACCCCTCTCCTCTTGGTTATTGACCATTTATCACGCTCTCTAAAACGCTCTATTGCGCGATACAAATCTCAACAAGGTTGGTCACTAGTTCAATTGCAATGTTTCATATCCTTGATTAACAACAAGTTACATGCTCCTCTTATCCCTAATCCAACACGAATTAACCAACTAAGCGAAGGTTAATCCAGTCTTCAAAAATGTGACTTAATCAAACACAATGCATATGTCTAATCAATTATGCACACATATTAATCAACTAAGCGGAGATTAAACACGAATTAGGCAATTAAGCGTGTACCTAATTGCAAGCATAGAGTATATTAAGCATTCTACAAGGTATGAGAAGCAAAAGTACAATGACAGCTAAGAAATATCAAGGGCAATCTCTTATTGTCCAACCAAAACAGAATTAAGCTTCCATAAAAACGAATTTAAACACAGCAAAATTAACTACAAACATTGAAGGCAGAGGATATGAAACAGTAAACCAAACTGAAACGAAAATGCACAACCAAAAATAGTAAAACGAAATGGAAATTCCAATGAAAGCCAAAACGAAATTACTATGAGATTATAGAAGCCAAAACACAAACAGAGAATGATATAGACAAAACGAAAACCTAGAAGATGCAAACCTAAAATATCAAAAATCTAAAATAGTAGAACATCATAGACAACGAAAATAAAACTGGAAATCAAAATGACTATGAGAAAAACGAAATGAGAAAAATCAACACAACATAGCAAACAAAACTAGAACGAACATGAAACTCCAAAAACCTAAGTGTAGAGGCGAAATTGTAAGACGAAATTGGAAGTAAAACAAAAATGGAATTAAAACTAAAAACGAAAATTGAAGAACCTAAGAGGAGGGCATTGTTCACGTCCTCAACACCTTCAAAACGAAAAATAGAATAATAAGAGTAGAATGAATGCATGGGCATTCAACCCTAGGTGACTAGTCAGCCCCCAATTTAGGCTTTTCCTAAATCTAACCTAACAAAGGACCCAAAGCTAAATATGGTCCAAAGTACAAAGTCTGGTCCAAAATAAAAACAGAAATTAAAATACAATGCTGATTTGGAAAATAAAAAATGACGTGGCAACCCTTTTTATGTCCCAAAATATAATTCTTAAAATTGTCCTGAAATTAATAATGGAAATAATTAAGTTCAGATAATTCAAATTAATTAAAATAAGAATTACTGGTCAAATAAAGCTCCAATAGCAAAAATGAGAAAAAAAATGGATAGTTAAGCACAATTCACTAATTAAGTTAAGTGCGAAAAACTAAGTGAATATAACAAAAAAATGATTCATCAACCAGATGTAATAGATTATTCTCTTAACATAACATATTAAGTTCATTGCATTTCATAGTTTCAACATGTAGAGAAAACAGTGAAAAACTCTAATCAATTACATTATTTTTCTAACAGATTAATCATGACAAAACTCAATTTCAGGTAAACAGAGAAAGCATTGAGAAAAGGATAATCAATTATATTATTTATATAATCGGTTAAAACACGATGTTAGAGCGGCACAGCTGAATGATTAACGCATTCAACAAACCAAGTACGGGGGTGAATTGGTTTCTTATCGCAAATCGTTCTTTTAATAATTTTATCGTAAATTTAAATTCTTTAAAAACAATTTAAACAAATTGAAAAGAGTAAGGAAGAGAGAAAATTGCATAGGTAATTTTTATTCTAGTTCGGATCAAACATATCCTATATCCAGTTATTAATCTCAACCGAGAATTCACGCTTCACTAGCAAAAACCAACACATTGTTACAATCATAAAGAAAATAAACAAGTTGAAGGTTAGAACACCTCTCTTGTTACCCCCAAGAGATGAAACTCCCATCTCCTGTAACCCACAAGGGATGAACACCTCCTCTGAATGCTTCACGAAGGATGAACACCTCCTCTGAATCTTCACAAAGCATGACAAGCTTCCAACTCAGCAACAACAACAACACTCAATCAAACTCCCAGTGAAAGTTCTCGCTCTATGCCAACGTGCCAAGTTCTCAAAGCCACAACACAAGGGTTCGCAAAACCCTAGAACACTTATCACCGCACACTATTGATAAGAATTTTGAAAATACACTTTACTTTATATTTTTCGTATTTCGTAGTTTAGAATGAGAGTCTCGATCTACTTTATAATGATCTCATCTAAGGATACCACAAAAAAATGATTGTCAACTAATTAACGTGTGATAATCAATTATCCAATTAATGAATGCACATCGGTAAAACACTTGTTTAAAAATTCTCATAATTTCTTGTCATAATCAATTATGGCAAGTCATAATTGATTGCTGATAATCGATTATTATAAGTTGATAGTTGATTATCTTGAGTATAAAATGTGGTTTTCTGATCAAAACGAATTTTAACGCAACTTAAGACAAACAATACATAGAATCAAAGATAAACCACATTCTATACATAAATCTACTAAATTCCAAAAGCTTTAACACAAAACAAGTCTTCACAAAGATATTCTTGCAACTAAAGCACTAAAGACTTGACTTTGAGACATCATTAAAACTTTCTCTCTTCAGCTTTATGCTAACAATCTCTCCCTTTTTGATGATGATAAAAAAATCATTTGGTTTAAATATTTTTGTAACCTATACTAATATGTAATTCATACATAACTTATGGAAAAAGGATTAGTAGACAAGAGATAAAAAAAGATTAAGCCTTTAAACATATTTCTCTCCCTTTTTCTATTATTATAAAAAATAGTTATGTATATAAAATACTCCCCCTAAAGTAAAGAACTCCCCTTAATATAAGACATAAATAAATAGGACAAAATTTAGAAATAAGGAAAATTTATTTTATTAAGAAAACATAACATGACATAGAAGAGATACATAATGCAAATGAAATGCATTTGAGGTGACATTACTCATCACTATCTTCAACACCTAGAGGTTGGACTAACCCCTCTATAGCATGGACCCTATCATTTAATCCCCTAATAAGAGAACAAACTTGCTCCTGCCTAGAGGCTTAAAGAAGAGACCTATTAGATAATTTCCTAAACAAACTCTCTAGGGAATAAAAGTGACTGGTCGATGTAGAAGGTCTCGCTTCATCCTGAATATCGTCCATCTCTTGGTCATTATCTTCATTTGGGTTCCTGATAAGTGCCAAGAATTGCATATCTTGAGCACTTATTTTAATCTCCTTTGATGCATTATGGAGTAAAATCTCATGAAAAGTTGTATAATATGTATATATTGTTGATTTTGTATCAGTTTGAGTGTTTTTGTGTGTTTACTTTGCATCAGAATAAGGATTGGAAAGAACGAGTGAGTCCAGTGACGAACAGACGCTCGCCCAGCGGACGGACGCTCGTCCAACGAGCAGTGGACGCTCGTCCAGCGAGACCTGCAAGTGGACGCTCGCCCAGCGAGAGGACGCACGCTCGCCCAACGAGGACGCTCGTCCAACGAGCAGCGAACGCTCGTCCAGCGAGCGCTCGCCCGTGATCAGCAAGTAGACGCTCGCCCAACGAGAGGACGCTCGTTGACCAGCGAGGACGCTCGTCCAGCGAGGACGCAAAAGTGGACGCTCGCCCAGCGTGCAGTGGACGCTCGCCAAGCGAGCGCGCGCGTGCAGCGAAAAATGACGCTCGCCCAGCGAGCTTGCACCAGTTGCCCAGCGACTCGACCCTGTTCGCCCAGCGAAAAATCACTTACGACTAATCTCTTTATAAACGCGAACCAGAGGCAGAGAACTCAGTTTTTGTCGGGGGGAAACCCTCCCAGAGCTCAAGGACGAAGGTGTGGAGGCACGACTTCACTGTAGGAGCTCATGGAGACCGCTTGGGGCATGTGGAAGCATCTCTTTTCTCCTTCTTGGGTCTTCTTCTTCTCCCATCCACCATGTTTGTAAGCTTGAGGTTCTTCCATGGAAATGGAGAGCCAGTTTCATTTTGTTAAGAATTGATGTAATTACTGAATTTTTGTGTAACGGATGAATGATTTGAATATATGTATGCCTGCTCTGTTAATTTCTAGTTTCTTGTTTCTGAGCTTAAAGCCTGCATGTAATGGACACGTTCATGTCTTGATTTTGAGGTTTCATGGGTTATGGAGACGTAAGGTGGAACCTAGAACAAATTGAAACAAGAGTCCTAGTGATTATTGGTTCTAGAGATGGAAGATGATCGCTTGTTGTCTTAAGATCCTAGTTCTTAATGCAGTTTCATCTGTTAGATTATCCAAGACATTGGAATTTGATAAGGAAAACCTAGACTTTTTCACCTAAGGGATTAGGGCTAGAGTGTTTTAGTGGATTGACATTGGTAATTAATGGAGAGGAGATGAAACTTTTTATGCACAAGAGTGAAAGAGGTGAAATCTAATTCGAGCAAAGTCGTTCCATATCATTTCTGACCTTTTTCCATATCTTAGTGTCTTCACTACCAGAGTCCAAATTTGTAATTATATATGAATTTATGTTTCTGCACTTGTTTTGTAAATTGATGTTATGTTTTGGAGTCTGGATGAGTTATTAATCGCACAATTCTTTAGTATTACGAGTCTCTTGGGAAAACGATACTTGGACTTACCATTTTATATTACTTGAAGCGATTTGGTACACTTACCGAAATAATCGCCTTAACAAGTTTTTGGCGCCGTTGCCGAGGACTCGTGTCAATACTAGACTTTTGTGAGGTTTCTAACTTGTTTAGACTTGTTGTTGTATATAAAATTAACTCTTTTGATTGTAAATATATTTTTCACTTTTGTTTGGGCTAATTTGTGGCTTTAGCCTAGTTGTGTCTAAGTGTATGCAGGGAGATGTTCATACAAGGAGGACTGCAGCCTCAAAAGCATCATGATGACCCTGAGATTGAAGGAATTATAGGACACAAGGAGACAACTATGTTGAGCATCACAAGCTGCCCCAAATTCTTTCTCCCTTGCAGATGCTCCAAGTGCTAAGTAAGATGAAGAAAGGGAGAAGAAAAAGAGAAAGACTAGTCACCACCACCCTGTGATGGAGAGGATTGAGTGTTTGAAGATGTCAAGGTAGTGGAAGGGCTAAAATGAAGATGATTAGGTGACTAGAAAGAGATTCAAGAAGAGTTGGTGAGTGGAGCACACCAACAACAACTTCCGCACTTCATTGAGTAATCCGTCAAGCTACTGACGTTAAATAAGCGCTTTTGGGAGGCAACCCAATTTTCTTACCCTTTTTACTTGTGTTTGTATTGTTTTAGTATCAAGTGCTTGTATGTGTTTCAATTTCAATTAGTGATTTGTGTTATGCATGTTTGTATTTTATTGCATGTTTATGATTTTTGAGTTGTAATGTTGTTTTAAGTGCATTGAAATTAAGATGCTCACTGGAAGAGTTCGCTAAAGTTAAAACTAAATCACTTGGGCGGGATTTAGGCTAAAGATTGGGGTACCCACTGCTAAAATCTGATTTGGTGCCCCCAATACTGGTGTTGCACATTCATGTACTTTTGTCTTTGTTTGTTTTGGCTTTCATTGTCTTGTTTCTTTGCTTTCTTTTGCATATTTCTTTTAGTATGTTTTATGGATTCTTCTCTTCAGCTGTTGACTACGAGATACTAAGTTTACTTTGAGCTTTCTTGTTACAGGATAAGATCTTCCTTAGAACTTTACAGGATTCAAAACCATCATTAATCAATCTTTGAGCCAAGTGTGAGCTAAGCACCTTGTGACTTGAAGATTTTGATGCTCATGTAGCATGGCTTGGGGGCCAGGCCCCTACTGATGGGGGAGGTGGAGCAGTTGCGGAAGACACGCTACTGTTGGAGGAAGATATTTCTGATGAAAGTGAAGCTAGTGTCTTACACTGCTGGAGCTGCAAAGAGTCCATTTTGATTGGTTTTTCGTTTTAATTTCAAGTT
This sequence comes from Vigna angularis, assembly GCF_016808095.1. NCBI lineage: Eukaryota > Viridiplantae > Streptophyta > Magnoliopsida > Fabales > Fabaceae > Vigna > Vigna angularis. Next base: position 14,375,710 of record NC_068973.1, on the reverse strand, counting down.
TTATGTGCTTTTAGCTTTTATGTTTTTGATTTCTTTTTGACTTGCCTTGTGGATAGTTCTTGTGCAATTGGTCTGGTGATTTGAGTGAATCATTTGTTATGCTTGAATTGAATACAAATCTGTTGTGCTTGCTCTTTATCCATGAGAATTGTTTTGAAAATCTGATTGAGATTATGTGGTTGAGCTTGTTGAACAGAGATTGTGGTTACTTGTATCTGTTGAGATAGATGCTTATTTTTAATTGTGATTGATATTCTTGGCATGGTGTTTATCAAATTTTGGAACCCTGAGTAAACCTGTGAGATGTTGTGCCTCAGAGTTTATTGCTGAATACTATTACTTTGGAATCACAGTTGATTTTGCATGAGTTTCTCTATTTGAACTAGTTGCTTGCATGTTATAAATGATCAAGGCCATCTTGTTCTTCTACCTCTTCTACATTTTGAGCCTAAAATGCCAATGCATAACCTTTGAACCTGAAGAAAACTTTCTCATTCCTGAAACATTAAGCTTATTGAAAAATCATTAACATCCTTACCTTGAGTTGAGATGAACCTATTTGTTAGGTTGAGGAGAATGGTTTAAGTTTGGGGGAGTTCTTGTCATAAAGGAGCATCGAGAAAATAAGTTGAGTTAAAAAGAAAGAAAAAGAAGAAAGAAGAAGAAAAACAAAAACTTGAATTCAATGAAAAAGAGTTGGGAAATAGGTTGAGAATTTGTTTATTCAATTTTGGAGCAAAAGAGAGACGATGTATATCATGAATTAAATTTTTTGGTCTCTCAGCTTAAGGTACTTTGTTGTCCAGAAAAACCAAATTTTCTTCTGAGCCCAGCCACAATACAAGCCTCAAAACGTCCTTGTGATGTAACTTGCTTGTGAATGTGTTTGATATTGTTGAAATGAAATGCAAAGTTGATTTGTGTAACACTGTGATAGTTGAGAGTACGACAAACATCCTTATACACCAATGTGCTTGAGTGAAACACTTTCCTTGGTGAGGATTGGTTCCATGCATTCAATGAAAACATCTTGTCATTTTTGTTGATCTATAAATTGCATCTATCTTGTGATTTTGAATTGTTAGCACCATGATTGAAGTGAAGCTTGCTAAGACTGTATTGTCTCTTGAATATGATTTATAAGTTGAGCAAGCATGATTGATTTTGTTTATTTTGATTAAAATTGTATCTTGAGTTGCTAGAACATTGCAGTTGAATTGTTCTTTAGGCTAAGTTATCTCTTGCTTTTCATGAGGACATGAAAAAGTTCAAGTTTGGGGGTGTGATAAGTGCCAAGAATTGCATATCCTGAGCACTTATTTTAATCTCCTTTGATGCATTATGGAGTAAAATCTCATGAAAAGTTGTATAATATGTATATATTGTTGATTTTGTATCTGTTTGAGTGTTTTTGTGTGTTTACTTTGCATCAGAATAAGGATTGGAAAGAACGAGTGAGTCCAGTGACGAACGGACGCTCGCCCAGCGACGAACGGACGCTCGCCCAGCTGACGGACGCTTGTCCAGCGAGCAGTGGACGCTCGTCCAGCGAGACCTGCAAGTGGACGCTCGCCCAGCGAGAGGACGCACGCTCGCCCAGCGAGAACGCTCGTCCAGCGAGCAGCGAACGCTCGTCCAACGAGCGCTCGCCCGTGATCAGCAAGTAGACGCTCGCCCAGCGAGAGGACACTCGTCGACCAGCAAGGACGCTCGTCCAGCGAGGACGCAAAAGTGGACGCTCGCCCAGCGAGCGCGCGCGCGCAGCGAAAAATGACGCTCGCCCAACGAGCTTGCACCAGTTGCCCAGCGACTCGACCCTGTTCGCCCAGCAAAAAATCACTTACGACTAATCTCTTTAAGAACGCGAACCAGAGGCAGAGAACTTAGTTTTTGGAGGGGGGAAACCTCCCAGAGCTCAAGGACAAAGGTGTAGAGGTGCGACTTCACTGTAGGAGCTCATGGAGGCCGCTTGGGGCATGTGGAAGCATCTCTTTTCTCCTCCTTGGGTCTTCTTCTTCTCCCATCCACCATGTTTGTAAGCTTGAGGTTCTTCCATGGAAATGGAGAACCAGTTTCATTTTGTTAAGAATTGATGTAATTACTGAATTTTTGTGTAATGGATGAATGATTTGAATTTATCTATGCCTGCTCTGTTAATTTCTAGTTTCTTGTTTCTGAGCTTAAAGCCTGCATGTAATGGACACGTTCATGTCTTGATTTTGAGGTTTCATGGGTTTTGGAGATGTAAGGTGGAACCTAGAACAAATTGAAACAAGAGTCCTAGTGATTATTGGTTCTAAAGATGGAAGATGATCGCTTGTTGTCTTAAGATCCTAGTTGTTAATGCAGTTTCACCTGTTAGATTATCCAAGACATTGGGATTTGATAAGGAAAACCTATACTTTTTCACCTAAGGGATTAGGGCTAGAGTGTTTTAGTGGATTGACATTGGTAATTAATGGAGAGGAGATGAAACTTTTTATGCACAAGAGTGAAAGAGGTGAAATCTAATTCGAGCAAAGTCGTTCCATATCATTTCTGACCTTTTTCCATATTTTAGTGTCTTCACTACTAGAGTCCAAATTTGTAATTATGTATGAACTTATGCTTCTGCACTTGTTTTGTAAATTGATGTTATGTTCTGGAGTCTGGATGAGTTATTAATCGCACAATTCTTTAGTATTACGAGTCTCTTGGGAAAACGATACTTGGACTTACCATTTTATATTACTAGAAGCGATTCGGTACACTTGCCGAAATAATCGCCTAACAGTTCCCCACATTGTCACGATGGATGTAGGTATTACCTTACAAGACGAATCCCATTTGACGGAGGGTAGAACCGTCAATCTTGTTGCTTGGATGAGTGCTCTGGAATGCCTCGTGGAGACATCTACGCCCTTATACTCATAAATCTTGGAAACTAGCAAAGCATAGGGTAAAGGATAATGTATATACCTCTTAGCCTTCATCATGGTGTCACAGATGAGGCTTGGCCAATGAATTTTAATTTCATTGATTATCCCACAAATAGGTCAATTCTGAACACTGAGCATGATTTAAAGCATAGGGACATAACAACCACACAATCAAATAGTGGATAAGCCTTTCATTACACTTAAGGCCACCCACCAACAACTACTTCCTGTTCACTTGGACCTTAGGGTTCTTTAGAAAAGAGTGGAAGGCCAAGATCTTGTTGAAGTCGCCGAGCCCTTGGGTCAGCATCACCGTGTCTACTCCTTTAACTCTGGTAGAGTAGACCCCATCTCTAGCCTTCAAATTGAAGTAGAAAACACGAATCAGATCAAGATAGTATTTACCTTGCAACTCAAGTAGAGATTGTATACCCTAATGAAATATGAGAGGTGGGAATTGGAATCCATAGGCATCAAACCAGTTTAAATCAACAAACTTTGTTGATATAAACTTCCTTTCCTTCCAAAATGCTGTGAACTCACGGTGATTTTCCATGTTGGAGATCCACCCACTCAGATTAGCATGAGGTCTTAGATCTGCAGAGGTAGAAGGACATGATCTTCTTCTGGTAAGAAGTTTCCTCCGATCAGCCATGTAGAAGGATGGAGTAAGGAAGATCTAAGGGGTTTGGAAACAATTGCACAAGAAATAACCAAGATAGCTCCAAATGCTGCACAAATGCACACAATGCTCAAATTATGTGAAAACAATTGATTATGGACCCCTATATCTGCAAAGTTATAAACAAGGGTAACTCGACCTATTCGCCATGAGGTAAATCTTCTACTCCTAAAACCCAAAGGGCTTGGGTGAAGACCTCCTGCCATTCTCTCCGCCACCCCATTCAACTCTACATGAGTTAAATGGTTGGTAGAATATTAGGATACCTAGGTACCGCAGTCTCTCTATCAGGCATTCTCTTACAATTTGCTAGAAAATAGAATTTCTCCTTGAGATTCTTCTCCTAGCACACTTTTCTTATTCTCATATAAAATTCCACACCACTTTCATTCTCATATAAACCATATATTTATATATACATTGTATACAAACATATATACCATTGATTGTACTTTAAAGGACCATAAACAACCCCAAAAAGGGTTTCTTACACACTAGAATTGATATGAAAACATGTTCATAACTAAAACAAGGTTCCTCTTTGATCATTAGACGCAAAATACGTGCATTAAACCCATATGACCACTCCAAAAGTACCCAAACTCAAATCTACACTTTCTAACCCAAACTCTACAAACTAAATGTATGAATAAGTCTTAAATGACTCAACAACAGACCTTAAACTCTCCAATTCAACCTAGGCCCACTCCCTTAGAAATTCACTACCCAAAACCCCCTTATTTAGACTAACTCTCACAATTCCTAAATGACTCTAACACAGTCCCCAAACTTCTGTTTTACTCAACCCACTCTTTTCTCACAAACTCACCTATCAAAACCCGTTAATTTCACTCCAAACAAGTAGTAATGACACTCAGATTCTTCCTCTCCACTTAACATCATAAGTTTCCTCATCTAAGTATATTAAATAGTCAATATTACCCCCATAACACTTACCAAACTACAAGTTCCACATTCTACTCATTATTTCAAGAATCGACATACCAACACTCATCACTTTAAGACCAAATTAGGACTTCAATCTCATATTTTCACAACCATCATTATTCATATAGTTTTTGCATCAACAACATATTTATTTCATCATACAATAAATCACACAACAATTCATACATTCAAAAATCTCAACCATTCATCATAACGCACACTAATTAATATTTACTCAATTTAGAACATTTATACTATCATATAACTCATCAATAACAGATTTCAAACCTCCTATTACATACAAAAAGACAAATTAGCTTCCCTTACCTTGCAATAAATTGTCCAACTCAAAGAAACATTTCGTCAATTGCTTGAAATACAAGGAATCTCTAGACGAACCTACGAGACACCAAATTGGAAACGGACAGAGTCTTTAAAACCCTAGGTGAACCAAGAATGACTAGAAGAAGCATGATTACACACGCAACAGTACTAGATTATTCTAAAACAGATTTGGGAACATAATGAGAAAATTGAGTTGAAACTTACTTGCTTTATTCTTGAAATTGATCGGCTAGATTTGTAAACCTTGACGCCGTGATCAGAAAGACATCTCCTGATCGTCAAACAAATGACTTATGATCAATAACACTTAGAGAGAAGGTAGATAACTCTAGAAAAGTGATTTCTAAAGAAATGATACGTTTTAAAATAATGAAACTCATTTATAACAATTCCTTTTATATTAAAACCTTTTAATATTAAAATAATGGAGTCTCATTATTTTTAACTCACTACCACTTCTAAAATACCATTTTCTAGGTCTTCACAAAATTTAATCAATTTTTCAATAATTTGTGTGGTTACAGAATTAATTTTACCATAATTAAAAATTTTCTATCCATAATCACTCTTATCATAAAAAAATATTTATCAATATGAATTGCTCAATAATTGACTTACACTGAGTATTTTAAAAAAATTAATATAAATATAATATATCAATCCTCACATCATACTCATAGGTGGATAGTCATGACTAACTTTGAACTTAATACTATTTTCAGATCATTTAAAAAAATTAAAAAGCCTTAACTATTAAAATTAAGTTTAATACATTTTTTTGTCTTAATATTTGAGAATTATTCGATGTAAAATTTCAATTTTAAAAGAAATTAATGTATTTCTTTTCTAAATTGTTGTTGACACCATTTTGAAAGTGTCAAAAAGTCAGTAAATATAGGTTGCTTCAACTTTTTACTTTTCTTTTTATTCACCAGACCTCTATGTCTCTTTATGGAGATAATAAAAACAAATGTGGTAAATGGAAACGGAGAGAGTAAAAGGTTAAAAAAAATAGACTAAAATCATTTACATGTGATAAGATAAAAAAAAATTTAAAATCACATTAAATAAACCTTTCATATATATATATATATATAAAAAAAGTATTATTCAACCTTTTAATAGAACATTTCGACACAAACCTAAACCTACTGCATATTTATAAACATTTGCATGTATATAAAGACAACTTTATGTATCTATAAATATACACAGAGTAAACATTCAACCAAAGTTGAAGTAGAAGAAAAGCCCTTCCGCTGAGTTAGCCTTAAAAGTTAAAGTCAATGCGTCTCGTCTCGTTAATTTGTAATGATGAATGCATTCCTACAGGAGGACCTTCGTGTTCGAAATATTCAACGATTAGTCATATTCCATAATTTCCATCTACACTTGTTTTGTTAATTTCAATTGCAATCTTAATTGTCGCCAGAAAGCGACATCTTACACACTTGTTGAAATGATGTGAATGGATTAAAGAATTAAGAAGGCAAAAGAAACGTTTGAATGATAATAAACGATTACTTTTGAGCAGAACGATATAAATAATTAAGTGCAGGAAACACAGCAGAGAGAGATACGTGATGGATGCAGAAACGCAATCTGAGAGCAGTGATGTAACGTGACGAGAAGGTTATTAAAGAACAAAATAAAGATTTGGTTGGAAGGATATGTGTAGAGAAAAATGGGAGTTGTGTAAAATGAAAAGTTTGACTGAAAAATAAGGATGTGAATGTAGTGTATCTGGAAAGATGGATGGTGTGAGGATGGTAATAAATGCTACAGTCCCCACAGCAGAAATGACATGAAGATGGCAGAAAGGGTAAAAATGATCACATGCTGGAGGGGTTATGGCATATGAAGGTTTGATAGGGTGGCATGCTTGTTGTGGCCTAAATCAGCAAACTATCAAAACCTGGAGCCCTCAAAATTAAAAGTGGACGTCTACTACATGGACCCACCACACCACTCATCATTACCCTTCTCCCAACAAACTCCACTCCACCACTTTTACCACCATTCACACAACCTTTGAAATTTTACTTCAGTTTTCAATTAGATTGATTAGCTTCATCATCACAAATAATATAGTTAATCAGTTCCCTTTTAAGGTATTAGAGAAAGAAGAGATTTGAAGTGAATAATGAAGGATTAAGGTAATTAATGATGTTGAGATATTATTAGCTTAGAAGAGAGGAAAGAGAGGCGGGGGAAAGACATGCCATGAAATGTGAAACATAATGCCACATGCCTTGTCTTGAGCATCCATTCTTTGTACTTCTTTTTCCTGACTCATAAAAGTTGAAAGCAACCAACAGGCTGTCCTTATTATCCATCTTCCTTTCTTTCTCTCTCAACCTACTACACTCACTGGAGGAGCTGAGGAAGCCCCTATATTTGGAAAAAATAAATATTAAAATATTTGGTTCAACTTCTAAGACGGAGCATATCATCCAGACCTTTTTGCCTCTCTCTCTCCTCCTTCTTCAGTATCAACTTTCAATACATTATCCACTCCACTGTGTGCACAAATCCATGACTTCACATCCTTTAACTCTCTAACAGGTATGGTTTTTGGGATTCCCTCTCACCTAACTCACAAAAACCTCTCCCTCTTTCATCCATAAGATAATCAAAATAACCTTTTTTTTTATTCACTCACTCTATTGGCTACTCATGGAATCCATGTCAGGCAACCACTGGTCGGTGAAGGAAGAACTCAGCATCCTGTTGCTGCTCTTGTCTGCAACTGCAAGTACTCTCTCCCTTCCTTCTTTCAATCACTGTTTATTTATTATTTATGTTTATTTCCTTTCTACTTTTATCTTTCTAGTTGCTTCACTGTGCCTTCTTTGGTAACCTTCTCAGTTTATGCTTCCATTTTCCTTGGAACTCTTCCTACTACTTCATTAACTCTAGGCGGTCATGTCTTTATTTACTTATTTAATTCTTCTTAAAATTTAACCCCTTCTTTCTTCCTAGTACGGACAAAAACTTGTCCAATGTGTTTGTCTTATAATTGCCTGTTTGTGTCTGTCTAGTTTTTCTTGATTTCCTCCTCCCCCTCTATCCTCATCATCTATCACTTTCCATTCTTCTTCAATTGGACTTTTACCCATGCCCTTTTCACTTGGCTTCTTAATTTAAGTTTGCCTCTCCTTACTGTCTCACTATTTATGCAATACAACCTCATGCCTTTCTCACTGCATAATTTTCTGTTGCTCCTCATGCAATTCTGAACCTATGGTACATAGCAATATACAAGGTAACCATACAAAGGGGGACTTTGGAGAAGTACAAGGGTGGGGAGGGGGGGGGGGGGGGGGGGGGGGGGTTAGAGTTTTATTTTTCTCTATTATTTTGTTATGGACTGGAATTTGAAAGCACCTTCTTGGGATTTGGTGGATGTGGATAAGGCTTCCATACCCAACATAGACTCAATGGAGGAGCATAACAGATTTGGAGTTTATAGAATGGAGGGGGAGTTTTCTGTGGACTTGAAGCTTGGTCATGTGGGGAATTCTGGCACTGAATCAGCATTATCCAAGTTCAAAGATGTTGCTGCTGGTGCTGGAGTCTCCAAAGTGGCTTCCTCACCTTCAGGGTCTTCTAAGAGAGCTAGAGCCATTAACAGCACAACCCTGACTGTGTCATGCCTTGTGGACGGGTGCAATTCTGATCTTAGCAATTGTAGAGATTATCATAGGCGACACAAGGTGTGTGAGCTCCATTCCAAGTCCCCAGAGGTCACAATCGGTGGCCTCAAGCAAAGGTTCTGCCAACAATGTAGCAGGTTTGTATCATATCATACCATATATACTGAAGCTTTTGTTCTTTTGCTTGCAATTGAGTTCTAGATTGCTTGTAAGCTGTGGTTTGTCCTCTTAATTATTGCTTTTTTGTGTTTTTTCCCCCCTTTTCTTTTCATTGTACCTCATCCACATTTAATTTGTGTCGTTTGCATTGCATCCGTATCCATTATTCATGTTAGCTTCACAAGTACTCATACGCCACCAAATTACTTTATTTTGCTTTCCCCTACCATTAGCATCTTCACTTATAGCGTTCTTTAGAAGAAGCAGGTTTTTATACTCTTAGTATTTACTTCCTCACCATTCATTTTCTAAAGATAGAAAATTTTCTTTCTTTTTACTTTTAAAATAATTTAAAACCACATTAAATCTAGGAAAGAGAATGTACTGCGAGAGTATTAGAAAAAGATTCGCTCCATACTGATTTCTTAAACCAAAACGAATCTCAACACATACGAAACCTGTTGAATTATTACGATTACTGCAGTTTACAAATACTAGTTCTTAACCCTGGTGTTTGTCGTTATATGTTTATACTCTTTTTGTGTGGCACTTTTCAAAAACCAAATACCTCTGCTATATACATGGAGAATTAAGCTGAAAATATACCGGTGCACGGAACACAATTAATCACACAAGTTTACACATAATATGAGAGAATGACTTGCCTGATTTGTTCTGTTAATATACCCTGTGTATGGGTATGTTGCTTGTAGTAGTTGTGGTAAATCCGTGGTAAATATTTTTCACCGCTTAGTTTGTTGTCCATTTGATTTTATGTTCTTGATTCCATTTCCATGTCATATTGGCGTGTCTCAGTTTGCTGAAATTCTGAAACTTGTCTTTTTTTGGAAGGTTCCATTCGCTGGAGCAATTTGATGAGAGAAAAAGAAGCTGCAGAAAGCGTTTAGATGGACACAACAGACGGAGAAGAAAGCCTCAGCCAGAACCTCACACCCGACCTGGTAGTTTTTTATCGAATTACCAAGGTAAGCTTTGTGGTTGTAGTTGTTGTTCTAATACCACATTATCTGAATGGACCCATGTGCATATATGCGTGGATTTCATGCAGGTATTAGCTAGAGATACACATCCACATAGGTACACGAGTCTCAAAAGACTAAGAAGTTTCATGTGGAAACAATGCACTTAGCTAAATGAGTGCGCTGCCCACATACCTGATATGGCTGATTTGGTCCATTTATGTCCACGCTCATGACAATCTAGTGGCCACTAGTTAAATATGTCACTACATACACACCATAAAAAAGGAAAAACATTTTCAGTAAACTCCCATGTGCTTCAGAGTCTATGCATCAATCATTCTGATCTTTGACTCCATATAACTCCTATTTTTCTTCTTGGTTTTATGAAAAATTACCCATTTTTATTCGTTTCTCTATCATTTTACTTCATAGGGGACTGAAATGACGTTTTGCAAGTCAAAACTTTATACAATAATACTTTATGCTTACCATTTTAAGAGCCTGTATTGGACTTAGTTTGGAAGTTGCTTCTTTCGAGAGATTGATCTAAACTGTCATCCACAAGAAATTATCGCTGAAACCATAAGACCATATCTCTGATGCTTATCTTGTGTCTTGCTTTGCAAAATTTGTGGTAGGTACAGGATTATACAAGAAAATAATTTGTCCTGGATAAAACTACAGTTGAAAAACCTTTTGTTTACCTTCTTCCTAATTTCGAATACCATACAAATTCTGACTCGTGTACATCATACCAAACTTTAGATTACTGATAAATGTGGTTAACGCAGATATATAATGATATATTATGATCGATCGAGCATCTACATTTTTGTTGACATAGTACTTACTTTGTTGAGATAAAGTATAAGAGTTGTGAAATTCAAGATTTTTCAGGTACTCAGTTGCTACCATTCTCAAATCCACACGTGTATCCTTCCACTGCCATGATGAGCACCCCTTGGAGTGGAGGGCTTGTGACTTCCGCTGCAGATGCGAGGTTGCACAACCAGCACCACCATCAAGAGCTTTTTCTAGGATCTTCTCACAAAGAAGGGAAGCAAGTGGCATTCCTACACGGTAACCATAGCAACCAAAGCCTTCCCTTTCCGTCTCCTTCTGTGTGCCACACGCTTCTCAGGAGCAGCCCTTTATCAGAAAGTTGTGGAGCGAGAAGCAAAATGTTCTGTGAAAGCTTAACAACAACAAATTCGGTGCATGACACTCCTTGTGCTCTCTCTCTTCTGTCATCATCACAGACGCACACACCTGGGAATGGTTTGAATCAAATGGTGCAGGCACCGTCGATGTCCCTGATGCAGCCCTTAGGCCTGAGTCTGCAGGATAACACCAACTTAGAGTCTGTGGAGCGAGTTTTGGTTCCCAATGGCAGTGACCACTGTTCCTCCATGTATAGCTTGGGTTCTGATGGATCCCACTGCAATGAAGCCCCTCAACTGTTTCCCTTTCAATGGGAATAGAGCTTTTCATCGTAAGCCAATCATTCATAATCACACTTTGTCTTTCATTCCTATTATGAATTCTGATTTTCATCCTAAGCCAATCATTCCTCATCATTCCTTAAACCAAGCCACTGCTTATGAACAATCCTGCTATTTTTATCTGTATCTTCACGGAAACAAAAACTAAACAATTTTACATGCCATTCACTACACTAACTTAACTGTATAACCAAAATTTACATGTATACCTTTAAACGGAATAATGTCACATGTACTTTCGTTTTCGAACATATTTAAATATATATATATATATGATAAATCTTAATTAAACTTTTATTTTTGGTGATTCTTTCATATCATCTCAAAAAATATTTATTTTCTAAGATTAATACTTTTCTTATCTTTATTGGGTTTTTCTTTCTCGCTAATTTATTTTTATCTAGAATACGTGAATCGTTGATTAGTTTTTAGTTCCATTTTTTTTATTCTAAAATATTAGAGTTAGGAATCATAAAACAAATTGCATCTTCTTACTTATAAAATTACCTAGTTGTCTTTATATAAAGGTAATTAAATTATTTTTTAATTAGAAATTTATATTCGTAAAATGTTTTCAGTGAATTTGCTTTTCCTTTTATACTTTACAAAATTAAAGGAAGTCGGGACGTCGTCGAAGAGCAATGCCAATTCAAAATCTTTTAATTTTACTTTACTTGATATAATTTGTTTTTTTTACTTATTTAAATTTATGTTATGAGACTTACGTTTTAAATAAACTAATCTTTACAAATCTTATGTTTTATTTTCTTGGTAATTAAAATAAAGTAATGTTTTTCTAAATATTCACATGTATACGTGGACTTTATGTAAATTTGCAAGTAATTATCAAAGTATTTACTCATAAATTCACATAACATATATGTTTGGAATGTTTTTATATTTAATATATTTTAAAATATTAGAATTAAGGTACATCAATTTATTTTCAAAGTACAACAAAAATATAATACCAAAAATCAAAAGAATCTAAATTTGCAATTACTATCCCAATTTATAAATTAAGAATTTGTGGATTTTAATAGTTAAATTTAAGGATATCTAAACCAACTCCACTGGACATTCGATTTCTAATGAAGTCCAACTACCTAGGATTCAGGTTTTGAGTCTTAAATTTTAAATTCGAATTTCATTCTCATTCAATTCATCTACTTGATTGAGGATTTGTTCATTCTTATTGTTTAATGTATTTTTATTTTCATTTGAAATTTAGGTTTAACAGTAATTTTTAGTTCTATTCTTTTATCAATGGGTCAGTATTTTTTCTCCATTTAGTTTTTTATTCAATGTAAATTTTATATTTTTAAAAAGATTCAATGTATTTAATAAATTATTCAATCCTAAAAACAAAAATAAAAACGTGGCTAACGAAAGTGATCACATTTAGTTTTTATTTTTATTTTTACTTTTGGAAAATATAAGGGTTACATAAAACCAAAAAACTATTAAACCTTAAAATTGAAATAAATGATACAAAAATTACTTTTAATTGAATACCAATAAATTAGGTAGGTTTTAAAAAGTCACTAAATTATGAATTCTACATGAATTTCAATTTTATTATTAACAAAAATCATAAACAAAAAGCATATTTGATAGAAGAAAGTGATATACTATTGATTAATGATAAATAATTATTAATATGATTTTTAAGTAATTATATAAATTAAATAAATTTATCATACGTAGTAACATTAAATCGTAGTGAAAATATTTTTACATTATAGTTACATAACCTATTTTCATTATTGAACTCTAAGTTTGTCCAACTAAAATATTTTAAGATCAATCAACTTTTTAAACTTATCAATGAGAATCAGCTAAATTAATTTGAATATGGAAAACAGTATACAGCTCGTTCCAATTTATTCACTGAACTTTATATTTTTTATAATTAAAAGCATCAATACTATGACGAGTGAAATATGTTTTACTAGTATACAGTCAGAAATTACTATTGAAACACGTGTGCACATTCGTGTTCAATTTTTTTATAATTATTTTATATGATAATAAAAGTAATAAATTTATTATTATTATTATAAATATAATATTAATATATTTTTTGTTTATTTTGAAGGTAGTTTTATGATAAAAAAATATTAAGTTTAAAAAAAATAGTTAAATTTAAAGAAACAATTATTTAAAAAATAGAATTGATAAAATAATTATTTTAATCTAAAAATTATGAGAGTCTTTGAAAATAGTGTCCGATACGTTGTAACTTGTTTTAAATAATGAGATTAAATTATTTTAATATTTAAAAGTTTAAAGTATAAATAAAAGTTTTATAAACGAGTTTTATCTGAAGTCACATCATCACTCTAAGTTTTCTTTCTCTAAATCTCTGTATTCACTTTCTAAGAATTCTGATTCCATGTTCATATTAGAGGATGCTTTATTAATCCTTGAAGCGAGGTGTTCGACTCTACTCGCCTCTAGCCGATCAGTTTTTACAAGAGATTAAGTTAGTTTCAACTCTTTTATTTGGTTTGCAAGCTTTTCTATGCATGTGAGCGATCATAGTTTGCATGTGAAGTTTGAGTCTTCTATAAGACTCTTTACTGATCAGTGGTTCTTAACGGTTTATCTTGATCATGTTTCTATTATTCGTAGTAGTAAATAGAGTCTATTATGCTTGTGGAGTTATCTTAGGACCCCTTGAGTTTTTGGTCATATGTAAGGTAAGAGAAGTTAGATATTTAAGTGTGCATGAGTTGGATATTGTTTGTTGAATTTGGTACGTTGAACATGATTGTTGTTTTGGTGCTAAATTGTATGGTGTGTGATAACGTTGTCGTTGATGTGATCAAATTAATACTACTAAACTATAACAACTTCAATATTGATAATGTTTGAGTCTTCTATAAGACTCTTTACTGATCAGTGGTTCTTAACGGTCTATCTTGATCATGTTTCTATTATTCGTAGTAGTAAATAGAGTCTATTATGCTTAAATTATTATCTTAATTATTATCTTAAATTTTCAAATTAATCAATGTAAATTCTCAATTAATTTGTTGGCGTTCTCACCTTTAACCACAGTACATTCTCAATTAAGAGCAAGAACTTTGCAGATTAATCATAGTAAATTTAACCAAAGTACATTCTCAATTAAATATTACTATGCCTAATCATATATGTTCTTTTACCTCTTATATCAAGTAAAAAACTAATTAATCAAAGTACATTATTGATTAATTCTTGCTAAAGTTTTTACCACTAATCAAAGTACATTCTCAATATTGGCAAACACCATTCAATCATATGAAAGTTTCTAACTTTAATTATAGTAGATTCTCAATTAAAATTAAAACCCTTGGACTCATATGATTGATATGTTATGTAGATTTGATACCATGCTAAATTGTTATAATGTAAAAATCATTACTTTTACTTGATTAAGATGCAAAAGACATAGAAAAAGCAAATCACAACAAGAATCAAAAGAACAAACAAATTTATTCATCTAACCTTCGAATCCAATTAAGAAATTACAGTAGAATCAACCTAGAGGCTTAACACTCCATGGAATGTTCAAATAACATGAAAATATAAGAAGAGATGGTGGAGAACATGAGAGAAGAGAGGGTGAAGAACATGAGAGAAGAGAGGGTAGACGAAATATGAACCCCCAAAGGGTTCCCACCTCCCTTAAAGTGTGTCCCTAGGTCTCTTTATATAAAAATTGGATTGGGCTTTGTTTCAAGCTTTTTTGTTGTTGTAATCTTCTTTATGATAATTTAATCTCCTTCAAATATATTCTAAATAATCCAATAATATTTTATTATTGTGGAGATCTAAAAATATTTGAGAAGATATTTGCTAGACTAAAAAAGATTTGGCAAATATTATCTTTTAATATTTATTGATATAGTTAAATAAGGTAATTATTTAATAATATCAAATAAAATATTTTAACATATGCTTTTCGCAAATTATCTTTAATCATAAGCATTTATCAATTATCAAAGCCCTTTTGGTAGAAAAAATAGAGAAAACCGCAAAATCCAATTTTTGTTACCTGTTCCCTCCTCTTAGCTTAGCCAAATTTCTTCACCTTTTCATGTTATGTTTGGATTGACTTCTTGTGGTCTTGATTATTTGTTATTCTTGGATTTATCTTTAAGGTGTCATGAAACTTTAACCAATTTATTTTCACACCTCAATGACTTCAACTTAGTTGTAGTTGCACTAACACACGTCAAAATATCCAAAAAAACATTTATGCAATTGATAAACTATTTTTAACATGTTTTTGTATCTCATGCTAATTATACAAAATTATAACAAATCATAATTAAAATATTTAATTAAAGTACAAAAACCAATTAAGAATCCAATATTAAAGGTTGAACTAGGGCATAAATATGAACTCATCACACTTGTAATAGAATCTTTTAATTCCTAATTCCCTTCCCCCTTCACGTGTTTTATGTATCTTATCAATCCCTAATTTCTTTCCTATTCATGTGTTCCCTACATCGTCTCTTTTCTTAGTTCATCATTTTGTTCACCATTGCATTGACACCATGCAAGAACACCAACATTGTTGTCGTTGTGGTAGACAAAGAAGAGAGATCAATCGAAGAGATCAAGTTATTGTGAGTTTGCTGGAAGCATTTGTGAAGAGTCAGGTAATGAACGCCCTTTTTATTCTAGGGTGTTTGGGTCCGATCAAGCACTAGGTTTCCACCGTTAATGATTTCACCCTCTTCAAAGAGAGCTTCATAAATCTGAACTTCTCTCATCCACACGAAGAAGACAAACTCAGCGTATATTACCTGGGTAAAGTCTTCTATTTTCGTATATTATTTTCATTTTTTATGTAGTACGTGAGAATTACTATTCCATTGGGTTCATTGTTTGATCAAATGCTTTTGATGGTACAATGATAACTTATAATTTATGTTTTCACCAATTGGTTGTTGTGCCATAACCACATAATTAATAGAACCAACTACAACACACAAAAATGTGGTTATTGATCTCCCTTGGATGCTATGATTCTCTTCCCGTTGTATAGACGCACAACCTCATATGAACTCATTCTTATAGTTATGGAAACCTAAAAGTAAATATATAAGTAAAATGATCAACAATCACCATTATAATGATCTTTATGGTTCATTAAATTCTCCTAAGGTAGTTTAGACTTGAACTAGATTCACTAGCCAATATAACCGTAAGCAAGTTGTTGTGTTTCTGTTGATTTCAAAATAGAGGCATTTGTTATCATCATATTATGTTTACCAATGCCCAGAAAATGGAAAACTCAAAGTTTGAGTCATGGGCACCAACTTTTGCAATCTGTAATCCAAGAATAATGATCACTAGTGAAAAAAAACGTATTACGTCAGTTATTTTTAGCTTTAACGACGAATTCACGACCGACGTCATAGTGGGAGACGTAACTTTTATGTCGAATATCACAAGGTGACATTAATAGGACAATTTGACGTCGAATATATCGAGATCTAACGTGTACCTAACGTCGACATTGTGCAACGACGTGAGGTTACGTCAGTTAGTAAAGAGATTGACGTTCAATATTTGAATAAATATTTATATTTATAGTAAGATTTTTCGTCTTATGTACGAGGGAAGTGATGTAAACTTAACGTCGATGCGGAAGATAATGGACATAATGTTCACGTCGAAGCTCAAAGAGGACGTCAATTTTTGAGTAATATTTGAATAAATATTTATATTTAAAGGAATATTTGACGTCAAGTATAAGGGGATGGACGTAAGGTTAACGTCGAATTTTTCTATATGGGACGTTACTGTCGATGTTTGAACGTCAAATGGTGTATACTTCGACGTTACCTTCAGTGTTTTTTTTTTGGATTTGATTCGGTTTAGCTCATTCAACCAAACCTGAAATACAGAAACTAGTTTTCCAATTCATATATATTCACAGAATTAATTAATTTAAACCATGCTATCATCAATTCATCAACTCCAATTAAATAGTAAAACTAAAAGACGTTAATGCTATCATAAGAACTTTAAAGAACCCAGTTTTCCATTCATCTATTCACAATATTCATCTATTCACAATAATCTATTAACAGATTAAAAGTTGCACAAGTAAGCAAATTTTACTATCATGAAAGGAAAAACCTAAAGCTATAGCTATTTAAAATGTTTATTCAAATATCGTGCCCAATCCTCTCTTATCGTCATTATTACTGAAGTGGACAATGGAGAGGTAGTGTTGAACCGCTGCATAATCAAGGAAACTTTATTATTATATTCATTTTAATGTCAAAAGTTTATTGATATTTGTAAGATTTTCAAATGTAAATTTTTACCTTAGTCCATTCCCCTCTGATTTTTGCTCAGATGAAGGGCCTTCATCCATGACATGATGTAGTAGCCACATGCCCAGGAATCATTCTGCTTATTACACTAAACATGTGAAAGAACTTAGTCAAATGTAATGATTTAAATTTGACTACGAAAATTAAAGGTTAAAGATCAACGAATTCCAACCTTAGGATATATGACGTGATATATATCTCTCTGTTAGACTCAGTCATCCATGTTTGAATATATGATTTTCTGAAATCTAATGTGTTTCCAGATGGTTGAATGGTCTAAGGTTCAAGAAAGCCATAAACTGACGCCCGACCTGATTCAACTACAATGGTGTCCATGTACCTGTAAGAATAAAGTTAAGTATATTTATTAAAAAGTATACAAATTGGAAAATAACAAATAAAAAACTTACATGCACCATAGTTGTATGCATGAAATGTTGAGCATTTTTTCTCCACCAATGATCTCATAAGCATCATCGAAATTAATATACAATGGAACATGGCACTCGAGGCCAAATGTTCTTAACTCCCACAGCATCTCTACCGGTCCTTTTCTCAACTTATTTAATCTGGAGGTCAATATGGATATAGCATCATGGTCTTCTGCTTCCTCACGAGCCTCGTTCACAGGTTGAGCAATTAGTTGTTTCGCAGGACGGTAGACCTGCGACTCACATTTACAAAAGTTAGGAATCGTTTAATTATAACTTGAAGATTTAAGATAATAGAAAGAAGAATATAATACCGCATGATCATAGCCTTAGGCCAAGCTATAAATGTGCCTAAAGCCTCCCCCACGAATTGGATTTCAAATGTAGGCAATGACACTTGAGCCTGAGGTTTTCTTGGATCATCAATCATTACCCGTGCGTGAGTGGGCAATAAAGGAGCACCATGAATGGTCTGACCTCCTACAATCTGTCGTCCCACGGCCACTACGCGCGGAGGATCCTCATCAACCAAAAACTCATACTGAATATTGTGATCAGTACGATCTACAGTAGAGCATGAGCCTTTGGTGCTCACACGAGGTGCAATAGGATCATCTATAGGGGCGTCCTCCTGTTGTGACTGTTGTTGTTGCTCTTGTTGATGATGTTGTTGTTGTTGTTGCTTTTGTTGTTGTTGTTGTTGTTGCTGTTGTTGGGTGATCATCGCAAGTTTTTCTTCGAGCATTCTGAAGCGTTCACCCATGCTTTCCTCTAATTCGACTTGCACATGTTGCCTAATGCTACTAACCATTTCCTGAGTCAAGGCTTTTGTGCTTCTTGGTTTAGGGCCAAAGTAGTGCCTCAATCCAATAGCTCCTCCAACACCACGCACACGACCTGAACGGGCTAACTGACCTGTGACTGCTACTAGGACGTCCTCCCTAGCTTTTGCCACAAATGTGCCTTGACTCTGTTGGTCAACCAAGTCATTCTTCATATCATAATGAAGCTAGACATATTAAAAAGTTTGTTACATAATTTTTTATGAACTACGGTAATCAGTTAAAAGTTTCCATTTACAATTCTCTAGGATATCTCCTGAGGAGACTGGGATGTAAACTGGCCATTGGACTTTGTTCGTGCAACCTTCCACAACTCATGTCTGGCTGGTGGAGGTGCTAGATCAGGTGACTCAAGACCTAACTCCTCAGCGCGACGTTTTCTCATCTTTTTCTCTAATAACGCATAATCACCACGTGACAGTACGTGTGGTGTATCATTAAGCTTCTGCCTCTGCTGGGTGGCTATCCTTTTCACCTATGAAAAAATGAAAATCATTAAGCATAAATCACAAATTAACATCTTGTGTGACTAGAGCAAAATATGAAAGCATGTATTTTATATTTTGTACAAGGAGTGTCGTTCTGTTTAGAGCCAAAGACGTATTGACGTGTCATTCTCATCTTGAAGTCCCTCCACCAGACTGCAATGTGGGATAAAATCTTCTTCCTTATCCTCTCATCATTAGGGATATTCCAATTTTCCTGTTAAAAACAAAATTAATGTTAAAGCATGATCAACAAAAATAAGTCTATGAAAGTAAAACATCTTAAACATACCAAAATATCCTGCCATAGTAGATTTTTGTCAACCTGTGGGACATCATCCCAATAGGTAGCGACAATAGGGACATGTGCTTTTTCCATCACGCCCAAGTAACTTTTGAATGATGTTGCATGTGCCCCAATAGGCACAAATGTTCGGGGATCAAACTCCACCGTCACTGGTTTCTCATTAACCCGACGAGATGTGACGTCAAGCATCCGAGTCACAGATCTACCCCCTCCTCCTGTCGGACCTTATCTAGAGCTCGTCATACATGTTTACAAAGTGTTAGTACATTATAGTTAGAACAAACAAAATAAATAAATTGTACAAGTAATTAAACAATGCTAAGATACCTATTTATCCCATATGCCTTCCTTGTGACCACATTGAGTTGCATGTGTTTCATCGGGTACATCATCGACCTTATTTTCAATGGTTCTTGATGAGAAGGAGCTTGTCTCAAGTATATCTAGAGAGTCTTCATCATCAGTTGTGTGCATGGCTCTGCCTTCCAATACCACTGACCATTTATGATTCACTAGGTCAGTGACATAGAATATTTGTCTTTCTTGACTAGCCATAATAAAAGGTTCATCCATGTAACTGATTTTGTTAAGATCCACCAAAGTGAATCCGAGCTCTTCTGTCACCACACCAGAATTACTGTCAACCCATTTACACTTGAAAACTGGAACTATAAAAGTGACATAATCAATTTCCCAAATTTCTTGTATTATTCCAAAATAACTGATTGATGCTATAATTGTTTTGAACTCTACTTTTATCGTAGGGTAACTCCACTATTTTGAACTCTACTTTTATCGTCTTCCTCCTTTGAATAGAATAAGTAATTGTTTATGTAATAGCCTCCGAAAGTGATCACATTAGTGTTAGGTCCATGAGCTAGTCTCAATAGATTTTCAGAAAAAATCGGAGTCGCATAAATCTTTTTCTTAAACCAAGCTAAAAAGGATTTGTTATGTTCATTAAGTGTCCACTTTTCACTCATACGTGGATGTGCTAACTTAATTTCATCAATGTGTTGTGAAATGTAAGGAATAACATCCTCTGTGTTGTTTAAAATGTACAAATGTGCTTGATTAACTTCTTTTCCACTAACACTTTCAATCCTTACTCCTCGAACTCCCATTCCTTCACGTATGTTTTCATGTCTTTTCTTTGGAAGTCTTATTGGGTCACAACTTGGCATATAACTTGAGCAAAATTCAATGGCTTCCTCTGCAATGTAGCGCTCTATAATCGAAGCTTCCGGTCTCAATTGATTCTTAACATATCCCTTTAAGATCTTCATGTATCTTTCAACCGGGTACATCCACCTCAAGAAAACCGGCCCACATATTCGAATCTCTCTCACTAGATGGACAATCAAATGAACCATGATATCAAAAAATGAGGGTGGGAAATACATTTTCTTGCAAATGACATTGAAAAACAAACTCAAACGTGTGAGAATACCTCTAACAGAGGCAAATAATATGGCTTGAATAACCATTGGTAAAAGTTGTTGCATTAAGACATGACAATCGTGAGACTTTAAACCAACCAACTTCAAATCTTTCATAGAAACAAGGCTACTAATATTCGACGAATAACCTTGTGAAACCTTCACACTATGTAAACATTGACAAAAAAATTGTTTTTCTTTTTTTGAAAGAGTGTGACAAGCTAGAGGAAGATAGGTGCGTCTTCCTATGGATTGCGGATGTAACTCAGAACGGATTCCTATGTCAACCAAGTCTTGTCGTGCTTCACTCCATCTTTTGTCTTTCCTTTAACGTTTAGTAAAGTCCCAACAACACTATCACATACATTTTTTTCAACATGCATCACGTCTATGCAATGTCGCACATCAAGTTTACACCAATATGGAAGATTGAAGAATATTGATCGCTTTTTTCAAATGTTTTTCTGAATGGTATTCTTTTTATGTTTTTCAAAGACAACATCAATGTTCCTCACCTGGTCGTATACTTCTTCCTCATTACGTGGTCTGCACACTACATCATCCTCAGGACTTCTATTAAAGGCTTTTTTCAATCTACGGTAAGGGTGATTTCGAGGAAGGAATCTTCGGTGTCTTGTGTACACAGTTTTCTGCTCATGCTTCAGTTGAAGATAGCTAGTATTTTCTTCACAAATAGGACATGCAAAATGACCTTTAACACTGTAACCACTCAAGTTCCCATATGTTGGGAAATCATTTATGATGCAAAACAACATTGCACGCAAACGAAAATTTTCTTTTGAATATGAATCGAACACCTCGACGCCCTTTTCCCACAACATTTTTAAATCGTCAATTAACGGTTTTAGATAAACATCAATATCATTTCCAGGTTGTGTAGGACCCGATATCATCATAGACAACATCATGTATTTTCTCTATGTGCACAACATAGGAGATAGATTGTAAATCATCAAAATAACTGGCCATGAACTATGTTTGCTACTTAAGTTGCCATAAGGATTTATACCATCGGTAGCAAGTGCAAGTCTTAAGTTTCTCGACTCTGCACTAAATTCGAGAAATGTGCCATCAATGTTCTTCCATTGTGGGGAATCAACTAGGTGTCGAAGAAGATTATCACATTTTCTTCCATCAACGTGCCACATAAGATTCTTCGCATGTTCTTTAATAGAAAACAATCGTTTCAACCTAGGTACTATAGGTAAATACCACATGACCTTAGCCGGTGGACCTTCATTTTGTTCATCGTTATTTCCATCAAGTTTCTTCTTAAATCGTGACGAACCGCACGTCGGACACACCTTCATTGAAGCATATTGATCTCTATACAATACACAGTCATTGGGACATGCATGTATCTTTTGGTATTCCCAACCCATTGGACATAGAATATTCTTCGCGTCATAATTACGGATAGGTAACGTGTTATTTTCTGGTAGCATCTCCTTCAGCAACTCCAACTATTCCGTGAAACTTTTATCAGTCCATCCGTTTCTTGCTTTCAAACAAAACAATTTCAAAGTAGCCGATAGCCTTGTAAAATTGATGCATCCTGGATACAACTCTTGCTCTGAATTGTTCTTAAGACTATCGTATAAATGAGCTCTTCCAAAATTTTTCTTCGCCAACGTCACGTACCATTTCGTCTAAATGATCACTCATCCATTCGTCGACGTAATCTGAACCTCTTAAAGTTGTTGGCTTATATAATACTTCCCCATGCCAAGTCCAAACTGTATAACTTCTCATTATTCCATTGATGAACAAATGATCACGGATGTTGGCCAAGTCTTCATATACTTGATTGAGACAACGAACACAAGGGCAAAAATATGCCCAGTTCACTGGTTTTGCGTGTTCTTTAACATATTGAATGAACTCAGAAACCCCTCGCTCATACTCTTCACTAATACGACGCTGATGAATCTAGCTTCGATCCATACTATTACACTGAACGAAAAGAATCCACGGAAAAAAAAAAACTAACTTACATAGAGAAACAAAAATAAATACCTATCATACATTGAAGGAAAAAAATAAAGTATCATAGTATACGTACACGAACACAAATATCTATTGTTATACATATATCATACGTCCAGAATCAACAAACACGAACACATATATCATACGTAAGAGATATTGAAGGAAAAAAACAAACTTGAAATGGTGTCACAGGAGAAGATGACGAAGTTCGCTGACAACGAACGAACACAAATATGATACGTTGAAGGAAAAAAAAACTATCATAGTATCGTTATACATATAGATATCATACGTCCAGAATCGACAAACAAAACACAAACACGAGCACATACATCATACATAAGAGTATATTAAGAAAAAAAACATACTTCAAATGGTGTCACTAGAGAAGATGACGAAGTTCACTGACTCCGTATGAAAAACAACCTAAAGATAAACGCAAAACAATCGGTCAACCTTAGGAATGAGAACCAAATGGCATTACAAAGACAGAAACGACTTAAAAATAACCTTCTTTCTTTATCACAGTCGTCCACCAAGAAGAAAGTTCAAGCAGAAATGGAACCACGAACAAACAATGAGACTGTGTTTTGATTTTACATTCAATAAAAAACTTTCACATCGTATACACCAAAACTTTGACGTTATGTTTAAAAACAACGTCGAAGTCCCAAACCATTCGACGTTTTCTCTTAAAACAACGCGCTTTTTTTTTATTAATTTTTCTTTAAAATTGCAAAGGTTACATCAAATTTGAAGGGGCTTGGACATAATATTGGAAGCCACAAGTTTGTACCTTTTTATTTCTTTTTAGTATTTTCTTTTAAACACGAGAGCATTAATAGAACGTCAAGTTCTCTTGGAATTTGCCGTTTGGTTCTTCCGCCTAAAAGTACCATACTTTCAGATCTTTTTCCTTTTCTGCCCTCCCATAGAGCGTCGTAGGCTGCCGGGCTGGGACGTGAAGGGAATTGAAGTACTTGGGAGCATTAATTGTGTGCTCAATAGAACATCGTATTCGGTGGGGCTTCGACGTTTTATTCCTTTTTCTTTAAAATCAGACATGAAATTTTTTCTTTTTAGTTCTTCTTTAATCGATTCAAGTTAGTAGTGTACTGAAATTTGCACTTTTAAACCAGTGATCAGTTTTTGATCAATATCAGAACAGCATAATCTTCTCTTTTCAACTAGATTGAGGGTTAGTCCACAAAATAATGCAATTAACATTCACAATTCACATATCATTTACTAACATAAATCTTCATTTCATTTCAAAATAAAACCGAAGTAGTACATAAAACCAGAGGTGACTTAATGCCATGATTACAAAATATAAAAAAAAATCCACATAGAAAAGTAGTCCCTATTCTTACGAAGAAGATTCCATTCAATCTTCATCAGTTGACTCATCATCAGAATCTTCAGTTTCAAAGCCAATGCCATTCTTGTTTCCCTTCTTCTCCCATCTGAAAAGAGTAACTTCAACTCTCTCATCCCTTTCAGACTTCTTCCTAAATTGATCAACAACATATTTCTCAAAATCAGTTTGTGGAATGAAGGCAGTATGATCTGCAGCAGGAGTAGGTGTACTTCCATTAGTTAGCTCATCTCTAAAGAACCATTCATTCACAGTCCTTTCCAGCCCAATAGAAAACAGACTTAGCATACCTATTTTTTGTGACTTGTTGCACACAAGTCTGACTTCTTGAGATACATCTACTCCTTGGAGTATCAATACCTGGATGATAAATACTCCATATTGCAATTTGTGTGCATATTTATGACCTGCAGCGATTATACGGTCTTTTAGTACCGTAACCCAGTTGGTTGGGATTCTAGTATTGATAGCATTCAACAAAAATACATCTTCTGTTGACATTCTGTCCTCGACAAATCTTCCAAGCAGCAGTAGCCAAGTCAGGACATAAGCAATCAGTTTGACTTAGAATCACGGACATGAGAATCCAAACCTTCAACTTTTAGTCCAGCAATATGTGACCAAACATTATCGTCAATAGTAATGTTAACACCTTTGACCCTTGAGTGAATGACCCCATTTACAACCCTCAGGTTTGTGTAGAAAACCTCTACCAAATCTGGATAGCAATCTCCTTTCATCTGGACAAAATCACTAAGCCCTTGATATGCAATCCATTCTTGAAAAAGGAACCCTTCTTTCTTGAACAATTGCAGGTCCAAATACTTGCGAGGAACTACATATTTTATAACTCTCCAGAATAAAAACTTTCCTCGGATCTCGTCATCACTTATCCATCCAGATGGGTTTGCGTTTCTTGTAACCTGGGCAACCTTCTCTTTTCTTCTAGATGATGATGATGAAGAAGCCATGTTTGGATAGAATTCTTGGAACGTCTTTCACAATCTAGTAGTTTTTAACTTCTCAACTTCGAAGCTTAAAATATACAATGGTTATGTCGAATTTTACTAGGCTTTGAAGTACTAATTGTCAGCCAGAAGACAAAGAGTTTGACAAAAGACAAAGGTTACGTTGTATTCTGCGGACATACGATGTTTTCTTCTTCATCCACGCGCCTCTTTTTCCTTATTAAAACCTCTCATAGCCTCCCAGTACCATTATATTTTAATATAATATTTACATTTTAAGATAACCTCCCATTAGAAATGCAATGTTACAAATATTCGAGGTTTTCTTCTTTAGCCTCCCGCCCTTTTCTATGCTTTTTTCATTTATAAACCTCCCATAACCCACCATTACCTTTATATTTTAAGATAAGATTTACAAATTTTTTTTATTTTTATATTATATAAATTTGTTTAAATTTATCTTGTAATATATACATATTATAAAATATAAGAACGATTTTTCGGTGAAATTTAAAGAGAATAAAATTTTGTTTCTTTAAAATATTAATTTTATTTCACATGGAAAATAATAATAGTAATATTTTACGAGAATTGTGTTTTAGTTATAGATCACAATAATTAAAATCATAATAAATATTTTTATATTATTAAAAGTAATTTGAAATGAATGTTTTAGGCTAAAGAAACGTATGATTATACTAAAAGACTTTGATTGATTTTTAAATTATAATACTTTAAGTTTGAGAACAAATTAAGTTGACTGATAAACTAAAGGTTAAGATAGAATATCGTGGACAAAAATTGAGATAGCTCAGTTAGAAAAAAAAATTTAGACAATTAACAACATAGATGCATCACACCAAGTCAAAGATCGAGAAGAGACAACGTGTATGGAGAATAGTGAGACAGATGTAGAACAAAAATTAAGACATAATGGGTTGGGTCGAAGATTAAGGCAGGTTAAGCTTGACGATGGAGACTGATTGGGATGGGTTGACCCGAGGCAAAGGTAGGATAAAGGACTATCTCTTGAATAATAATTAGTATAGGAAATAAAATAAATTGTAATTTTCTTATCAAAGATTAACATCTTTGTGGCAAATATTTCTTTTAGGGTTTTTTAGGTGCCTTAAACATTTATACCTATATATAGGGACACCAAATACATATGTAAACACTTTGGAAGTCATAAATATGCATTTGCAACGTTGAGGAAGGACTCTTTTGGTTCTTGGTTTACAACTCTGATTCTTATCAAAGATTAACATCTTTGTGGCAAATATTTCTTGTGGGTTTCTTAGGTTGACTTAAAGATTTGTATAAATGATTATGATATCAAAAAATACTACGATTAACATTATTAGAAAAATAAATTTGACCCCTCTCATTCATTATTTCTTCACTGTTTAGTATTTTAACAAACGTATGATCAATATCCAGCCACGTTGTCATTAATATAACCATTAAAAACTCATTTGAATTTCTTAGTTTATAACACTTTGAATCGATTCTTTATTACTTAGAATCGATTATATTAACTTAGCAAAATTGAGAGTGGAATTATATGAATATAGAGTGACACATCAACCTTTTTAACTTCAAGCCCTCTAAATCTCCCAATCTTCGCGGGTGATTGAAAAGTAGACAATTTCTGGGGATCGGGACGTCATTTTGTTTTTAAATGAATCAAACGAAATTTATTGATTTTTTTCTGAATGATGTTTGAATGTCGAATTCGGCGGGGCTTCGACGTTCATACAAGAAGGTGGAGTGTGGCAGTTACTAAGCATAATTACACGATGTACGTCATTAGTTCATCTATAAATATAGCTTGCATTTCACATAATCCCTGCCTCCTGTTTCCGTATTGAACATATTAGGATTCATGTTTTTTATCTCCTTTGCATTTTCTTTTCCTTAGATATCTAAGCATTTTTGTTCTTCATATTGCAATTTGATAACTTGAACTTGAAAGTGGTTCATTCATCGTCATTTCATATGAAGGAGCCCTTTCAAGTTCAAGTTAACAAAATGTTTTTGTAGTACAGAAATGGTTAACATATCTTACTGAAAAGGAAGTGCTTAGGAAAAGGAAACATGGTTCACAATATGTTTAATGCTGAAAAATTTTGGGATCTAAAATAATTATATAAAAATGTTGTTCAACTTCATCATTTAAAATTGTATGATTCTTTTTTAAATTGTCCATAAGTTGGATTCCTCTATTAGATTTCAGAGCTATCTTTTTTCTAAGAGAGGGTGCAACTTATGGACAATTTAAATTTGGAAGAAATTTACACAGTTGACGTCGAATGTCGAGTACCCTCGATGCAAAGACCTAGATTTTATTCATTTTTCCCATCCATTTTATGTGATAATCGACGTCCTATACCCCCTTAAAACACAACATCTAAAATGAATCTAAAGATATTTATTACTTTTTCACTGAATGATGTTTTAACGTCAAATGCGGCTTGGAATTGACGTACATTTGGATCAAAATGTACATTTCGAAGAAGTACATTTCACTGGATCAAAATGTACCTTGCATTTGGATATATTTTGTGTTTCCCCCCTCATAGAACGTCAAAGGCAGCGGGGCAGCGACGTGAAGGGAATTGAAGTATGATAGGAGAATTAATGGGGAGCTCTGAACTTCAAATTATTGACGTGAAGGGTTAGTCCACATACGTCACATCCAACATTCACAATTCACAGATCGTTTACTAAATTTAAATATTCATTTTATTTCAATCTAAAACCCAAAGAAATACAGAAACCATAGGTGGCTTACTAGCATGATTACAAAATAAAAAACAAAAAACATAGAAAAGTAGGGTCTAAAATAATTATCAAGAAGATTCCATCGAATCTTCATCATCATAATCTTCAGTATGATCTTGATCAAGAGTAGGTGGACTTCCAACAGTTTGCTCATCAATGAAGAACCATCCATTCACAGTCTTTTTCAGCCCAATAAATGACAGACTTGGTATACCAATTTCTTCTGACCTTTTGCACACAATTCTTTCTTCTTCAGATACATCTACTCCTTGGAGTTCCAGCACCTTGCTGATAAATACTCCATAGGGCAATTTGCGTGCATAATCATCTCCTGCAGCGATCATGTGGTGTTTTAGTATCGCAACCCAGTTGGTTGGGATTCTAGTCTTGATAGCATTCAACAGAAATACACCTTTTGTTGACATTCTGTCCTCGTTCAATCTTTCAGGCATCAGTAGCCAAGTAAGGACATAAGCAAACATTTTCTCCTCCTTGTTTAAGCCATCATGTAGGTACTTCTTATCAACCCTGTACCTTCCTGGATATCTTAAGCAGTTTATATATATATAACTCTCTTTGTTAAAAATCTGTTTGACTCAGAATCACAAATATGAGAATCCAAACCTTCAGCTTTCAGTCCAACAATATATGACCAAACATTATCGTCAATAGTAATGTTAACACCTTTGACCCTTGAGTTAATGACCCCATTTACAACCCTCAGGTTTGTGTAGAAAACTTTTACCAAATCTGGATAGCAATGTTCTTTCTTCTGCACAAAATTAGTAAGCCGTTGATATGCAATCCATTCTTGAAAAAGGAACCCTTCGTTCTTGAACAATTGCAGGTCCATATACTTGTGAGGAACTACATTTTTGATATGTGACTAGTATAAAAACTTTGCTCGCGTGTCTCGATGACTTATCCATTCAGATGGGCTTGCATTTCTTGTAATCCGGGCAACCTTCTCTTTTCCTCTTGATGATGACGATGGAGAAGCCATTTCTGAATAGAATTCTACGAACGTCTTTCACAATCTCGACTTCTTAACTTCATAACTTCTCTGCTTAAAAAATACAAAGGAGACTTCGAATTATAGAGGTTAACGACGTACTAATTGGAGCCCAGAAGACATTAGAAAAAGATGTCGAAGTTTAGTGTATTCGACGTTTTCTTTTTCATCCTCCCGCCATCCTATTTTTCTTTTTTCCTTTATAAAACCGCTCATAACCTCCCATTACCATTATATTTCAGTATAATATTTACATTTTAAGATAACCTCCCATTAGAAATGCAACGTTACCGATATTCGAGGTTTTCTTCTTTTTCTGTGCTTTCCTCGATGAAATTTAAAGAGAATAAAATTTTATTTGTTTAAAATATTAATTTAATTTCATATGGAAAATAATAATAATAATATTTTATGAGAATTGAATTTAGTTATAAATCATAATAATTAAAATCGTAATAAATATTATTATATTATTTAAAGTAATTTGAAATGAATGTTTTAGGTTAAATATAAGTATGATTATACTAAAAGACTTTGATTCATTTTTAAATTATAATACCATAAGTTTGAGAAAAAAAATAAGTTGACTAATAAACTAAAGGTGTTAAGATAGAATATTTTGGAAAAAAATGAAGATAGGTCAGTTAGAAAAAAATGTTGTTAAAAAGATGTTGTCAAAGTATAATTATTCAAAAATATTTAGGCAAGTTAACAACAGAGATGCATCATATCAGGTTAAATATCGAGAAGAGACTGCGTGTATGGGGAATAGTCATACAGATCTAGACCAAAAATTAAGTAGAATGGGTTGGGTCGAAAATTAAGGCAGATTAAGTTTTGACGGTGGAGACTGGTTGACCAAAAATGAATGTTCGGAGAATAAGACCAAAGGTGCCTTAAACATTTAGGGTTTCTTAGGGACTTGGCAATGTTGAGAGAGGATTCTTTTGGTTCTTGGTTCTCTGATTCTTATCAAAGATTAACATCTTTGTGGCAAATATTTAATTTAGTGTTTCTTAGGTGCCTTAAACATTTATACCTATATTGTGGCGTTTCCATCTTTGTCTTGTGAACCATAAGTAAAATTTAAAAAAGTCAAGACAGACGGGTAAGGTCATCAAAGATATTTGTCAGAATTCTAGGAACAACAAAAATTTTCTTAGGGACCAACGATATGTTAACAAAAATAAATTGTATTTTTCTTATCAAAGATTAACATCTTTGTGGTGAATCTTTCTTTTAGGGTTTCTTAGGGTCCTTAAACATTTATACATATATATATATATAGGGACACCAAATACATATGTAGACATTTTGGAAGTCATAAATTTGCATTTGCAATGTTGATAGAGGATTCTTTTGGTTCTTGGTTCTCTGATTCTTATCAAAGATTAGCATCTTTCTTTTAGGGTTGCTTAATTAGGTGCCTTAAACATTTATACCTATATTGTTGCGTTTCCATCTTTATCTTATGAACCATAAGTAAAATTTAAAAAAGTCAAGACGGATGAGCAAGGTCATGAAAGAGATTTGTCAGAATTCTATGAAAAACAAAAAAGAATTTAGGAACCAACTATATGTTAACAACTTTTTTGACAATATACTATGTCACTATTTTATTGGTCTGTACATTTGAAACGGAGTGATCACGACTACCACATAAGCATTTATAAAATCTCGAATTTAAAAAGTCAACGACGATCAAAGATCAAACAAACTCTCATAACAACTTTTATTTACCACATTGAGATAAATTATTTTGAATAATTTAAATTATAATTAGTTATTAGTATAAATGATTATGATATAAAAAAATAGTATGAATAACATTATTAGGAAAATACTATGAATAACATTATTTGCATTTCTTAATTTATAACGCTTTGAATCGATTCTTTATTACTTAGAATCGATTATATTAACTTAGAAAAATTGAGAGTGGAATTATATGAATATAGACGGGCACATCAAACTTTTTAACTTCAAGCCCTCCAAATCTCACCTTCTTCGCGGGTGATTCAAAAGTAGACAATTTCTGGGGAGCGGGACGTGATTTTGTTTTTAAATGAATCAAACGAAATTTATTGAATGATGTTTGAACGTCGAATTCGGCGGGGCTTCGACGTTCATACAAGAAGGTGGAGTGTTGCAGTTACTAAGCATAATTATATGATGTACGTCATCAGTTCATCTATAAATATAGCTTGCATTTCACATAATCAATCCCTGCCTCCTGTTTCCGTATTTGACATATTAGGATTCATGTTTTTTTATCTCCTTTGCATTTTCTTTTCCTTAGATATCTAAACATGTTTGTTCTTTAAATTGCAATTTGCTTGGTTGAATGTCAAAGTGCCTCATTCATGTCTCAGTTCATATGAAGGTGGCCTTTGATATTCAAGTGAACAAAATGCTTTTTACAGTAAGGAAATGATTAAGTTATCTTACTGAAAGCAAAGTGCTTGGGAAAAAGAAATATGGTTCACAATATGTTTAATTCTGAAACAATTTTATTATCTAAAACAATTATATAAAGAAGATGTTCAACTTCAACATTCAACTATGTATGAATCGTTTTTTAAATTGTCTTGGAGTTGTCTTCTACCATTAGATTTCAGAGATATTTGATTTCTTTTGGTGGAAACAACTCTAAAAAAATTAAATTTATAATGTTGACATCATTTGTTGAATGCATTTAATGCGAAAGACTGCTGATGTTTGAACGTCGGATTCGGAGGGGCCTTGATGTTCAGACAAGATAGTCAGTAAGCATAATTACACGATGTACGTCATTGGTTCATCTATAAATATTTCATCCATCACGTAATCACTTTCTTCATGTTTCCGTATTGAACATGTTAAGATTCATGTTTTTTATCTCCTTGGCATTTTCCTTTCCTTAGATTTTGAAACATGTTTGTTCTTTAAATTGCAATTTGCTCGCTTGAATGTCAAAGTGTCTCGTTCAGGTCTGAGTTCATATGAAGGTGGCCTTTGATATTCAAGTGAACAAAATGTTTTTGACAGTAAAGAAATGATTAAGTTATCTTACTAAAAGGAAAGTGCTTGGGAAAAATAAATATGGTTCACAATATGTTTAATGCTGAAACAATTTTATGATCTAAAATAATTATATAAAGAAGATGTTCAACTTCAACATTGAACTATGTATGAATCATTTTTTAAATTGTCTTGGAGTTGTCTTCTACCATTAGATTTCAGAGCTATTTGATTTCTTATGGTGGAAACAACTCCAAGACAAATTAAATTTATTAATTTGACATCGAATGTTGAGTGCATTGGATGCGAAAGACTGCTCAATGACATGTCTACATTTAGTCAGCAAGGAGTTCAGAAGAATCCGAAGAGATTTTTTACTTATTCAGTGAATGATGATTGAACGTCGAATTCGGAAGGGCTTCGACGTTCAGAAAGTTAATGTCAAATATTTGTGCTCGAGGACATCCTATATCATTATTCATCATAGAAATATCTACGTTTAGTCAGCAAGGAGTTCTTGAGAATCCAAAGAGATTTTTTACTTTTTCAGTGAATGATATTCGAATGTCGAATTGTGTAGGGCTTCGACGTTTAGGATATTGATGTCAATTATTTGTGCTCGAGGACATCCTATATCATTATTCATCATAGTAATGTCTACATTTAGTCAGCAAGGAGTCTTAAGAATCCAAAGAGATTTTTTACTTTTTCAATGATGTTTGAATGT
Organism: Vigna angularis; assembly: GCF_016808095.1. Taxonomy (NCBI): domain Eukaryota; kingdom Viridiplantae; phylum Streptophyta; class Magnoliopsida; order Fabales; family Fabaceae; genus Vigna; species Vigna angularis. The sequence goes on along the minus strand of NC_068973.1, from coordinate 14,342,790 downwards.
CGAATTGTGCGAGCCTTCGACATGCAGGATATTAATCATGTGTAATGCTTTTAAAATGATTTAATTTTGCTACGCGGATCATTTAATTTTTAGTATTTTTTTCTTTTTAATTTTTAATTATTCAATGGCACGTCCGACTCTGTGGAGCAGTGGGACATTAATGGTGTGCATTTTCCAAGGATATTTTTAACGTCTTTTGTTGGGGGCTGGACGTCAATTAGTTCTTATGGGGGAAACAACTGAAATATAAATTAAATTTATACGATTGACGTCGAGTATTGACTGCAAACGATGCAAAGGTTTGGAGATTGGGTCAAATATTTGTGATCAATGACGTCCTATATCATTATTTATCATAGAATGTCTTCGATTAGTCAATAAGGAGATAATATCGAATCCAAAGAGATTTTTTACTTTTTCAGTGAATGATGTTTGAACGTCGAATTTGGAGTGGCTTCGACGTTCATACAATATCAAAATCCAAAGAGATTTTTTACTTTTTCAGTGAATGATGTTTGAACGTCGAATTGTGCGGGGCTTCGACGTTCGTACGATGTGGCAGTTTCTAATCATAATTACACGATGTACTTTTTTTATAATGATTTAATTTTCGTCAGCGGATCATCTAATTTTTAATATTTTTTTCTTTTTAATTTTTAATCATTCAATAGCACGTCCGACTTTGTGGAGTAATGGGACAATGTTTCCAGCGATGTTTTTCACGTCTTTTGTTGGGGGCTGGACGTCATGTAGTTCTTAGTTGAATCAAAAGAGATATATTACTTTCCACTGAATGATGTTTGAACATCGTCATTTCATCTATAAATATAGCTTAAATTTTGTGTAATCCCTACCATCCTGTTTCTCTGTTGAACATATTAGGATTCATGGTTTTTATATCCTTTGTGTTTTCTTTTCCTTAGATTTCGAATCATTTTTGTTCCTCAAATTGCAATCTACTCACTTGAATTTCAAAGTGCCGCATTCAGGTCTCAGTTCATAAGAAGGTGGCCTTTGAAATTCAAGTCAACAAAATGCTTTTTATAGTACAAAAGTGATTATGTTATCTTACTGAAAGGGAAACGCTTAGGAAAAAGAATAATGGTTCACAATATGTTTAATGCTGAAACAATTTTATGATCTAAAAAAATTATATAAAGAAGATGTTCAACTTCATCATTCAACAATGTATGAATCGGTTTTTAAATTGTCTCGGAGTTGTCTTCTACCATTAGATTTCAGAGCTATTTGATTTCCTATGGTGGAAACAACTCCAAGACAAGTTAAATTTATAAAGTTGACGTCAAATATTGGGTGCATTGGACGCAAAGGCCTGGTGATTGACGTCTACTTTTTGGGATCACCGACGTCCTAGAACTTAGAGGATTTCAAAAGGAAAACTCCTCTTACAAAACACTTAATCTAAAATGAAGACCAAAGATGATGGAAGACATTATAACCCAAACCAGGAAGTTAGAAAAAAAAACAAAGGAAAAAGTTAACATGAATTTGGTTGCGAAAGTAATGTAGGATAGGTTTTGAAAGGGTCTACTTGAAATTCATAAGTGTTAACTTTTTCTATGCTTTCCCCCATGCCTTCATGGTTAACAAAGAAATGTCTTCGTTTAGTAAAGGAAAAGAAGGAAAACACAAGAAAAAAGTTAACATGAATTTGATTACTGAAGTTATGTAGGATAGGTTTTCAAAGGGTCTACTTGAAATTCATAAGTGTTAACATTTTCCTTTGTTTTAGCCCTTTGCCTTCATGGTTAACAAAGAAATGTCTTCGTTTAGTGAAGGAAAAGAACTAAAATAGTTGAAAAAAGTTAACATGAATTTGATTACCGAAGTTATGTAGGATAGGTTTTCAAATGGTCTACTTATTTATCGAGGTGAAGGGCATTGGAGTGGTTGGGATCATTAATTGTGTGAACAAAATGTTACGTCAAATTCAGCTGGTATATGACGTTTTAATCTTCATCCAAAAGCCAAAATTCGCTCCATTTTTGATTACTTTTTCTTTTTCCTTTTAAACTCTCACTTTAACGTCCAAGCTTTGTAGATCTTCGACGTTTTTTTCGTCAGAAGCACCAAGGATTTTTTTAATTTTTCACTGAATTTATTTACGACAATGCCACCGATTATTGTTTACGTTCCCGATTATTTTATTTGATGTGGAACGCATGACGTTGCGCACCCTTATATAAACTGTATTTGAAAATCTTATGTACATTGAGTTGTTTCTATATTGGTAAATCCTAATACTGAGGAAAATTATCTGGTATCCAAATTCAAATGGCTTCTTCATCACATCCTTCAACAGACAGAGGAAAGGCTGTTGTGGCTGCAAGAAATGTTGATCTCTCCGGGTGGATCAGTGATGAGGAGACTTGTCTACAGTTTTTGAGGTGGAAGAAGTTTAAACATATTGTTCCTCACAAATATCTAAACCTCGACTTATTTGAAAAGGAGGGATTTCACTTCCAGGAATGGATTGAAACTCAAGGTCTCTCTACACTTGTTTAGATGAAGGGTGATTGGTACCCTGACTTAGTAAGGGTCTTCTACAACAATATGAGAAACATAGATGGTGTCCTTCATTCTCGAGTAAAAGGAGTAAATGTTCACATTGACAATGATGTCTGGTTTCAACTTGCTGGGTTTAAAGCCGAAGGGTTATTCTCTCACTTATGGTACTCAGAAACAAACAGATGGCTGAAGAAAAAGGACGTGTACAGTAACTGGTTAAGGTTTCCTTGGAGATACACAATTGAAAGATTATATGTGCATGAGGGACTGAATAAAGAAGGAAAGATAATAGCACACATTCTTGCTTGGGTGATTTTACCTTCTAGACCTGTACAAGTACAAGACAGAATGACAACTGAAGATGTTTTTCTGCTGTATGCCATCAAGAATGATGTTCCTACCAATTGGGTGGAAGTAATAAAAGATCATATGATTGATGCAGGCACCAAACATGAACGACATCTACCATATGTTGTGTCTATCAGCAAAATCCTGACCCTTCAAGGTGTGGATGTTAGTGGTGAAAAGAAATGCTCTTGTAACTGCTCAAATGTTATAAATCGAAACACCTTGACTTCCATTGGCCTTGTGAAGACTACAAAGGGATGGTGCTTCAAGGATGAAGAGAAAATGGTTCAAAGTTCTGGAAGCACACTTGCACTAAATGAAGACCGCACCAACTTCGTCCCTGAAACCAATTTTGAAAGATTTGTTGTTGAAAAACTCAGGAGACTCGAACAGAAGATAGACGCTCTGCATGAGAAAAAGAATAAAAATGATTCTCCAACTGAAGATTCAAGTGAAGAGTCTAGTGAGGAGGATTCAATGGAAATATTCTTAATTAGAATAGAGGCTTAGAATTTTAGTATGGAGTCGATTTTGTGTTTCTGCTCTATATCTGTTTTGCTTCTAATCTGATTGTAATCACTATGAATATGAATGAAATTGTACTACTTGTAACGAAATCCAAATTTTTAACTTATTTCTTATGTTTTCTATAGCTCTCCCCTGCGTCACCCTAACTTTTGTGATGACCTAGGAAGAGCCATGAGGAAACATAAAGAATATGATATCAGAGTGACAAGTTACGACTAAATTTTATAAGTGGAGGACTAGATCAAGGATGCACAAGTGTATTTATAAAAATGGACTTCATCTTTGACATCGACTTTTACAATATGCGACGTAACATTCATTTTTTCCTATTTTTTTTTAAAAAAACACATAATAACATTAAACAAAAGAAAAATATGAAAATATAACCACGAAAAGTATATATTAAAATTTCAAACAGAGTTCAAACATACAAAAATATACTAAAATATATTAAAATATTACATTAATTTAAGAAAAATAAACTAAAATGGACTCTTCTTCCTAATCTTAGTCAGATGTCTCCATAAACTCAACTTCTATTGTGTCGTCTTCATCATCAGATTCACTTGCTGAGGGAGTTATGAGAGCATTGTCTTCATCTGATTTCTTGTTAATCATGATCAGAGATTTTTCAACTTTTGAAATTCTTGTTGAAAGCATTCGAAATTGTTCCACAACAAATCTTTCAAACTCAGTCTATGGAGTGAAGGTAGAAGGATTTTCGTCAACATCCTTGAACACCCAACCATTGTCAGGAGCGGCTGCAGCGGAATGGTTAGCGTGGAATAACAAACCAAGAGGGTTTTTAATACTAACTTGTGCCTTAAAAATTTCTACTCAGTTAAACTTACTTAGCAATTAATATTGACAAACAAAGAGAGTAAGGTTGAGAGAAATTTGCACAGATGATTTTATCCTGGTTCGGATCTTACCAATCCTACGTCCAGTCGCTTATCTCAAAACAAGATAAACAGTTTCACTAACACAAAACAATTACAAACTACAATCACAAAGATACAATTTGTAAAAGTTTAGAAACCACCTCTCTTGATGCCACAAGAGATGAGACAACACCTCCTTTGAATCTTCACAAAGGATGAAACACTTCCTCCGAATACTTAACGAAGGATGAACACCTCCTCCGAATACTTCACGAAGGATGAACTTCCTCTTCCAGACACCTCCTTAGACACACCAAGGATGAACCAGCTATTCCTCTATCACCGTAGCAGTATATCACCAACTCTACAGACAGAGTTTCCTTAGCTGAGCAAGAGCACACAATTCTCAAGAGTTTCTGAGTATATGAGCACAAGGGAAGAGTTTCTCTGTCTCTAGTTTCTCTTCTTGAGAGGAAATGAGAGTCTATTTATAGACTCATCCAAAGACTCTTCCATTTTTCGTTTTCAGCCTTTCTTACTGTGTTAATCGATTAGCTACAGTGGTTAATCGATTAACACTCCAACGGATAGTCCAACGGCTCTAAAAACGGCTAGTTTTTCAAACGGCTCCTGTGTTAATCGATTAACAGCCCTTGTTAATCGATTAACGTTAATCGATTAACACCCTGTGTTAATCGATTAACACTGCAATGCTGGGCTTCTTCATGGCGCACTGGAACAATCGATTAACACCCTCTGTTAATCGATTAGCACTGCACAGTTTTGGCTTTTTGGTTTATTTTTACATCACTTTTGAATGTATACATAAAACTACTAATTTTCCTATGTTCATACAATTATTACAAAAGATTACAAGTCTTCAAAAGATCATTCTTCATGAGTCTTGGTTGTTCTTGACTTGATTTGGATATCATCAAAACTTCATCTTCATCATTTTGCTAACAACCATCTTTTATTTTCTTTAGACCATTATGTCTCAGTGTCACTTTTCCTATTTCATTTGATTCGGTGCACTAAATTGTTTTTTCACCAGTAAGATCAACTTGATGATGCTTCAATACATGACTGATAAAAACACCATATAGTAGAATATGTCTATGACTACTTGCAATTTCAATCATGTGCTCACTCATGACAGCAACCTAGTTGATTGGTATTTGGGTTTTTATGGCATGAACCAAAAATAAATCTACAATAGTTAGACGATCATGTAAACATCTTCTAGGTAGTATTACCCAAGTAAGTACAAAAGCACACATCTTTTCTTCCATTTTCAAACCATCAAGTAGATACGGCTTGTATACCTTTAGCCTTGTTGGACTTCTCAGATATTCCTTATAAATTTTCTTCTTGTTGGTCCATTGGTTGAGTTCAGAATTTCTTTCATGAGACATGAAGCCTTCTGCTTTGAGACCAGTAAAAGATAGCCATATCTCGTCATCAATTTTAATATCGACACCTTTCACTCGAGAGCATATAACACCATCGACAACCTTCAGATTATGGTAGAAGACCTATACCAGGTCAAGAGAGCAATCACCGGTCATTTCTACAAATTTTAGAAGACCAACATCTACAAGCCATTCTTGAAAGATAAACCCCTCCCTTCTGAATAATTCCACATCCAAGAACTTGTGAGGGACCACCTTGAAGAGTTTTCTATAACATCCAAATTTGTATCGTTCTTCGTCATCACTGATCCACCCATTTGGACTAGCATTTCTTAGAAGGTGTGCAACCTTCTTTCCACGCCGTGAAGATGAGGAAGCCATCTCAGAACGGGATTTAGACATTTACAGGAAGGGTTTAAGAATTTTGTTTCTGACAATGATACATGATAGATTTAATCAAACCATATGACGATTTATTTGCCTATAGAAGTATTCATTTTTAAACCTTGAAGTTTATTAACTTTTAATTTCCCTATTAAAGTTTGTCGTCGAATTCGATTTCTATTCGACGTCCTATATCTTTTACTTGAACAAGAAACTACATTAAAAAACACACACGAATTAAATAAAAAAAAACAGAAAAACAATGGAGAATGTTTTTGAAATTCATAACTGTTAACATTTTCCTCAGGATTTTACATGAACAAGAAACAACATTAAAAAAAACACATGAATTAAATATAAAAAAAACATAAAAACAATGAAGAATGTTTTTGAAATTCATAAGTGTTAACATTTTCCTCAGGATTTCCACCGTGCCTTTATCGTTAACAAAGAAATGTCCTCATTTAGTAGAGGAACTGATGGCAATCCTAAGGAAAAAGTTAACATGAATTTGGTTACGGAAGCTCTGTAGTGTAGGTTTTTAAAGGGTAGTTCCAAAGGATCCGAAACTGTATTTAAAGAAAATGCTGGAAGCCATTAATGCACCCAACTACTCTAGTGCCCATGAAGTCAATCCTTACATTGTCAGAGAATAAAACGTCAAAGCCTGTAGAAATTCATCGTTGCTAAAATTATTTTATTAGGATATATATGATTGAAAATTATATTGTTAGACTTCCACATAATAAAACGTCGAACCCTTTAGAATTTCGTCGTTGCTGAAATTATTTTATTGGGATATATAATAAGATTGAAAATTATATTGTCAAAGTTTCGCATAATAAAACATCGAACCCTTTCTAAATTCGTCGCCCATCAAGTCAATCCTTATATTGTTAGAGTTCAACTTCAACCGCATAAGAAGACGTCGAACTCTATATAAGTTTGTCGTTGCTTTAATTATTTTATAAGCATATATAAGATTGAAAATTTTAGTTGGGCCTAAAACTTATAAGATTTGATGCACAACTTTATAAATACTAGATTTGAAAACGCACTCAGTGTTTTCTAAACTAAAGAGTTACAAACCCTAGAAATGTGAAAGACGTTCCACAATCTGATCAGAAATGGCTTCTTCATCATCATCAAGAAGAAAATGGAAGGTTGCCAGGATTGCAAGGAATGCTAATCCTACAGGTTGGATTAGTGATGAAGACATTCGACGGAAGCTTTTTAGTCTAAGGAAGATTAAAACCGTGGTTTCTCACAGATATCTGAAACTGGTGAGCGTGTTCTACTCCAACTTAAAGATGAGTGATGAAACATTTTGTAACAAAGTCAAGGGGGTTGATATGAAGCTGATCAAAGAGGTTTGGATTAGGATTGTCGTTTATCACCCGATCAACAAAGAAGGCTTTCTCTTTCATATTTGGATTGGTATCAAGGACTTATTGGATTCACTAAGAGAAAAAATGATGATCATCAGCAAGTCTATCCCATATCTGATTCTTGGAGTGCAAACAAAACAGATTCGACAAAAACTGAAGAAGATGAGTGGGCTAGATGGTTATGCGGTGAAAATAGATTGTATGTCAGAATCGCTCAAAAAGATTCTTGGGGCTCAAGTAAATTGAAAGCTGACTGCAATAGAAGAATATGGATTTTTATGTTTTGATTTTAATTTTGTAATCAGTAGCTTCTTAACCCATCTTTTGTTTCGCTGGTTGTAATCATCTTTTGTATGTCAGAATCGCTAAAAAGATTCTTGGGGCTCAAGTAAATTGAAAGTTGACATAGTCATTGACAAAAGACTCTAAGGATTGAAAAATCACCGACAAAATGGAAAGGAAGGTGATGTGAACAACCAGAAAGTGATCAACAATAATTCTGCAATAGAAGAATATGGATTTTCGTAGTTTGATTTTAATTTTGTAATCAGTGACTTCTTAAGCCATCTTTTGTTTTGCTGGTTGTAATCAATCATCTTTTGAATATTAATAAAATTCTCTTTTGGCACTAACATTAGTGAATGGTGATTGAATTGTTTAAATTGATTAAATCACTTGTATGAATGTAATTGAAATTTTTAATGTTAGATCATTACATTGAATATACCATTGCACTCTTTTTGTTTTTTTTCTTTTAGAACACCAATAGTACGTCGATTAGCTACTAATCGACGTAATATTAATAAGAAAGTTATGAAACGTAGAGGTTAACGTCCAATTTCTTGGGCATGTGACGTATTATTCGTTAAGCAAACCCAAAGGTCGCTCCCTTTTTTTATTTATGGGAAAACACAGTTGATTGGGCTTCATAAATGTTGTGTTAGAAACAAAGAGATCCACGTCATATATTGAGACCACTCCACGTCCAGGTATATGGGAAAAGACTGTTGGCAGGGCATGATAAATGCTACATTAAAATGAAGAGATACATGTCAATATTGACACCACTTGACGTCCACGTTACTTAGGAAATACATAGGGACGTCCACGTTATTTGGGAAATACATAGGGACATCATTTTCCTTCAGTATTCGACGTAAAATTATTTGAAGGATTTCTAAAAGAAATCCATTATTACGTAGGTTCATAAATGGAAACGAAACAAAGGAAAAACATAATAACACTAAACATAGAAAACAAAATGAAAATCAAACGACGAAAAGATCCTCGGGATTGTTAAAATGTAGAAGGATTTTTGTGAATAGAGGTTGTAGTGTTTTGAAAGGGTGCAAAATCCAAATCTTTCAACCTTTTTCTTTGGATTTCTATCACTCTTTCAACCTCTTTGCCATGACGCACTCTTTCAAGTTATTCGCCATGACAAAGAATCAAACCAAAAGGAAATTACTCGCTTTGGTGAACTTGAAAGAAATGATAGAGAAACAAAGAAGAAAGTTAACAGATTGTTACGAGATATTTGGTGAATAGAGGTTATAGCGTTTTGAAAGGGTGTGAAATGATATGTGCTTGATATGGTTATTAATTGAGAATCACTGGTCCAGGACCACTCAAGAAATTCTTGCTCCCATAGAGGGTTCACTGGATCAGCATTGCCATCCATAAACTATATATTTATTGCAGACACTATAACAGATTAACTTTAAAATAGAATTTATAAATGCCACTACACTACCTCCATGCATAAAGTATCAAATTTAATAATTAATATTGGAATATTTTATCATGTCTAAATTTACAAAGTATTCTCATGCAGGGCATAGTTTGCTCAGGAATGGCTTATTACATCCAAGGAGTTGTGATGAAAGATAGAGGTCCGGTCTTTGTGACAACTTTTAACCCTCTATGCATGGTCATTGTGGCTATCATGGGCTCCTTATTTCTGCCAGAACAAATGTACCTTGGAAGGTAATAGGAAATCCAATCACATGCCCAAAAAACTCACTAAAAACTCATAAGAAAATTAAACTAAATAAATCTGAAATTTTTTACAGGGCAATTGGTGCTATCGTGATTATTGTAGGACTGTATCTGGTGGTGTGGGGTAAAAGCAAAGACTACGAGTCATCAAGTACGATTACTGAAGAGAATATGTTGTCAGCCAAGCAAACAGTAGAAAAGAGCAATCACAAAGAAGAACAACCTTATATGGCCCTGATATGGGCTTCAATAATAAAAGACAGTCTACTTAAATGATATATGGGAACATGCAGTTTGCTACTAGAAACGAAGAGGTTGACGTCAATTTCTTTAGACTTCCAAAGTGTCTTTTTGGTTTAATTATTTTTTATTTAATCCAACACTAAACGTCAGATTCCTTGGGTATCTGATGTATTATTCGTTATCCAAGGCAAAGGTTGCTCTTTTTTTTCTTTTTCCTTTTTAAATTCCCATAGAACGTCAACTCTAGGGGACTTCAACATGAAAGGCATTGGAGTGGTTCTTTGTTCTGTTATGAGACATTGAACTTTGACGTTATATGCGAGTACAGCACGTCAAAGCCAAATACCCACATAATTTGACTTCGCTTAATGAAACGTCGAAGCCACGAGTACAAAGACGTTTTTTCGTTTGGTTTAGAAGAAAAAATTAAAAACATAATTTATGGAAAATACAACGTCCAACGCGAAGAAGAATTCGATGTTTTGTGGTTGGTTTAAAAGAAAAAGAAAAAAAAATAAAAACGGAATTAAATAACAAATCGTCCAAGCCAGTTTAAAACTGACATTTTATGGGTTAATTTAAATGAAAAATAAACAAATAACTGCTAGTTGTAATATACAACTTCCTTCTTTTGTTACAGTCGACGTCATATTAATTAAATCAATATTTAGTATTTATTTATTTTGTATTGGACGTCAACTGCTTCCTTATTGACGTTATGTGATTACGACCAGCACGTCCAACCCCAACTTGTTCGACATTCTGTATTGTTTTAAATGTCGACCCCATAAAGTGTGGGACGTTCTATTTGGTTTAAAATAGAAAAGAAATAAAGAATAATTAAGGGATTTACACTTTGGCTTCATGCTGGCATATAAAACGTCGAATATTTGTGATGGTTGACGTCAAATGTGGGTAGGAGTAATACTGTTGGAAGCAAACCCCTATTTCGTTATTTTTTTATTTTAAATTGAACGTCAGATATTTTTTAAGTTGACGTTATGTGAATCTAAGGTCATTGTTTTACGTCGATCTTGGCCTTGTTTGACGTTAATACATTTTAGATTACGTCGATATGCTTCTTGTTTGACGTTAATACATTTTAGATGACGCACTACTTTAGTAATTGACGTGGAGCGAATCAATTTATTTATGACAATGCCACCAGTCATTTTTAACGTTGGATATTGAGTGCTACAACATTGAATGCGTGACGTTATACGCTATTTTTGTACTAGTGGATCTAGCCAGAAAAAGAATTCCAAGTTCCTTCCAATGAATGTTAAGTGTATAGATAGGAACTTATTGATGTTGAGTGTATAGATAGGAACTCGTTGAAAATTGAAACATCTATTTGTTGTCGAAATTGATGAGTGTGCGGATAGAAACTTATTATTGTTCAGTGAAAGTAGTTTTGCTTTGGGGTGGTGAGATTGTATTGCACTTTTAAGAATAAGGAACCTTTTGGCATACATGCACCCTACCGTTTGTAGCTTACGTTCCCTTCCCAAATAAAATCGCGAATGCAGAAATTGATTGTATTTTGATTCTGCAAGCATTATCGTCTACAAGAATATTGAAATGTTTATTCTTAGTTGTTGCTAGTGTTGAGTTAACTGACTTAAATCAGTTTTATTTTCTAAGAGTGATTTTTTCATTGGCATAGTATAGGTGAATTGTTCGTGAAAGGACAACGAGGAGTTTTCCTACATGAACATTAGTTTTGCACAGTTTATTTTGCCCTCTTTGATGTAAATTTATGAAATATAGTATGTTTTTCCTGTGCAAACTTTATCGGCATGAAGAAATATATTTTCTCTACTATACGAATTAGCATAAGTTTTGTTGAGATTGTTGATAGGGGAGCATTGGTTTAGCTGAACCCACAATCTCAATGATATTTGAGTTTTTGATGATGACAACACATAATTAATAACACACGTTTATTTTATGTTACATGTTATATGCTTACATGTTATATGCATTTTTGAGAACATGATTGTGTTGTTTATGTTGTTCATTGCATTTCACTGTGTTATATATGTGATTTTATACATGAATGCATGACACATGTTTTTGGAAAAGAAAAACCACAAGCACTTTTGTTGAACTTAAATTGTGTAGCAAAACAATAGTTTTAAGTCGATTTCATTATGGGGTGAGTCGATTAAAACTCACGTCTTTGCACAAACTTTTTCAAGTGTGTTGCGAGAGTTTTTCAAAGAGAAAAGTTTTCAAAATTGTTTTACTCTGTTATAAAGTTGATTACATGCATGTTGCATTCAATTGAGTTTGTTATGTTTTGAATAACTGTTAATGCTTGATATAACTGTCACAACAGCTATAGTTTTAAATATGTTGACCAAGCATTAAATGAAATTCGACTACATTAATTGTACATTCAATTAACTGCATTGATTGCTGCTAACTTCAATAACAAAATTGCTATATTTGACTGCATTAGTAGCATAGTCGATTAAAATGTGTTAGAGTTGCGTCAAAGAAATTGAGCCATTCTTTTTTAACAAGTTTGTTGGTGTTTACTAAGAGTACTTTTTGTTTTGACATAATGAGATCACATTTTGCACTTTAGTTTGTGTACATGTATATCGATTTTAGACAGTATATTTTGTCCTCTTTTTGATATAAGTTTGTGAAGCGATTTGGCAAATGTTTCAAAATTGTTGACTTGTTTTTCTAACAGGTGCTTGAGATTTTCGGTCACGTGAACAAGAGAGTTAAGCTACAACCTCAAATTGGTTTACCTTTGTCTAACCTGTGGAAATAGTGTTCAGGTTCTAGTGTTGTCCCTATCACAAGGAAATTTTGCATTGTGTATACAGAGATGGCATTTCAACGTGTTAATGCAAAGGTCTCTAGTTTTTTATATCTAAGTACCTGTTAGTTGATATTATTTTTGTGGCTTTAATGTGAAATTTGATGTTGATTGTAACATCCCGATTTTTGGGATGTCTCGATTACGAGGGAAAATTTAAAATTTTAAAATCATAATATCATTGCGGAAATCTAATTATATAATACCGAAATTAATAAAATAAACAACGAAATAAAGTAAACCCAATTACATTATTTCTAAAATTTATAGCATAAAACTTTAAATAACACAAGTTTTTCTTTCACTCTCATGTCTCTATCATGCATCTGTAACATCCCCTGCTCCCGTATAACCAAAGGTCATACGATCATTACAAAACACACACACAACCACAACACAAAGAAATATGGGTAAGCTACCATAGCACGACCAATAACAAGACAATATATACATAACAAGCAAACACATCTTAATAACAAATAGTCATTTATAGTGTTATCCTTGATCGAGGCCATATTCGAATCAAATTAATATGAAATTAAGTACAGTATAGACTAGGAAGTGACTCCTAGGTCATCTCTCAAGCACCAAACTTTTGTTCAAGCAATAGGTCGAACACGTGGTGGTGGGTGGTTTTGTGGACAGTTGCAACTTCAAATTAACAAACTAAAACACGAAATCAAACACTAATTAAAAACGGTTGTTCACTAGCTCAATTACGTGCTTCCAATCATAGATTAACAACAATTATCCATTCCTCTAACCCCTAATCCAACACAAGTTAACCAACTAAGCGAAGACTAACCATGTTTTCATAAAAGCGAATTAAGCAAACGCGATGCACACATTCAATCAATTCTACACCATACAGTCCAATCAACTAAGCGAAAATTAAACACCAATTAGGCAACTAAGCGTATACCCAATCGCAAGCGCAAAACAAATTCAATATTATGCCAAGTTAGAGCAGCATAATGACAATTCACAGTCCAGAATTCTCATGGAAACGAGGCAATTTCACTAATGAACAACTAAACACGTTAACCTACCATTAAAACGAGATTCAAACAGCAAAACGAGATTGAAAATGAAAGCATCACAGCAAGAAAATGTAACGATAACAACACAATAGAAATCGAAATTGAAAAAAAAAATCGAAAAGCACAAAATGCAAACAAAAAAATGCAAATATAATTGAACAAAATGCAATACCAAAAACGTAAATGCAGATGACAAATGTAAGTGCAGTAGACTGCAAAAGGTAATCAAATTGAACCATGAACAAAAATAGAATTGTAATTAAAACGAAGTTGATTCAATACATGAAGAAGGAAAGGAAAGAAAAACAAAACCTAAAACCCCCAAAGGGGGGCTAGAAAACGCACCAAGACGTAGGAAAAACGAAAAATGAGAAAGGGGAGAAATGAAATTTGATTTGGGTTTAAAAGCCATAAAAGATGAAAATACCCTCATACGGGCTTCTCCTAATTTTTGACCAAAAAATAGGCCCAAAACAAATCTGGTCCAAAAATAAAAGAATTAAAATTACAAACGAAATTAAAAACAATTGTTGACATGGTCGCACTCTTGTTGTCCCAAAATATGATTCCAAAATTGTCCTGCAAATAATAAATGGAATAATTAAGTCCAAATAATTCAAATTAATTAAAATAAGAATTACTAGTCAAATTAAGCCCAAATAGTAAAAATGAGATAATAATGGAGAAATAAACATAATTCGTTAATACAATTTGGTGAGGAAAGCTAAGGGAATAGTACAAAATAATGATTCATCAATCCTCACTAACATCCTCATCATTCATACCACAACTATACCATCAAGGTTATCGTTATCAATACTGTCTCCAAACACATTGTTATCACGAATCATCAACACATGTACCTCCATCAGAACTAACCTCATGATGAATGATTCATCATGAATAACACCATGAGCCTCCACAATACCATAATTCGTGAAAGGAATCAATCACACCCTTGTACCCTACCTCACAAACATGTAGCCTCCCTACAAGTTTGCTCAAGTAGTCCCGTCATCCTGACTATGGAACATGTTTCCTACCACACAAGGACAAGGCAAATGCCATCACCCCCATACAAAGAAAGTTTAATACTCGAGCATCCTAGTTTTGCACACGAGGCCAAAGGGAGTCGTTATCTCGTAGCAGACGATCGATAGTCTCAAGCTTTACTAGGTATAACAAGTAGACCTATCTCTTACTCTTATGCTCATCAACCACACACTCAGGTACATCCCAATACGCACTCGTTCCAACATCAACCAAAGTTCATCGTATACCTAAGTACAATAATCATTCTCATTCTCTGTCTAACATTATTCATTTATCATTATCTAAAGTCTCAATAAAAACCCAATGTGCCCAAAATAATGGGTTTCAATCCAACAACATATGACAAAACAAATAAATAAATATCATTCAATATCAATCCAAAAATAATAAATCATTTATTATTTTAATTAATCATTAAAATTTCCCTACTTTCCTTTTCTTTAAATTAATTCTTAAATAAATAATAATAATTTTCTTCTCATAATTATAATAATTATTAATAATAATTAATGTTTTCGTCTCTTCTTTACAACTTACTTTTATTAATTAATGTTATTAATTATTAATTCTATAGACTCCAAACTAGATCCAAACACTAGGCCATGCAGACCCAACTATACAATAACATGTGTTGCACTTCTATCAACAAATGAAATAAATGACATAGAACTTTATGCTTTACTCCGCACACCAACTAAATTACATCACACCTTGTGAACTCATGCAAATTCTAATAAAACATACTAAAGTCTACATTTTTCTCGGGTCTTACACTGATGACTCCTTTTTTTGACACCCAGTTGAATTTTTAAATGTAAATAATGTTTCATTATAGAATAAATAGTCAAATTCATTGGTTTTGGATTCTTAAATATTGTTTTCTGTTATTGAATGTTTAATGTGGAGACTATCTGATGCCTAATGAGTTTTAAATAGAAAAAGGAAGATTTGGCTCTTGATCTCTTGATGAACATCTCAAAACTTCCACTTCAACATTAGGAAATTATTCTTAAAATCATTGTTGAGGTATCAACATGCACTATTGGACTTTTCCCAAATCTTAATGGTGATGGTTATAATTTGTAATTATAGTTGGGGAAGAGTTTTTCATCCATATTTGGACCTTTCCCAAATGTTAATGGTAATGGTTATAATTTGAAATTATAGTTGGGGAAGAGTTTTTCATCCATATTTTTCAGTATGGGTACACATTATTTGAGTTGGTGTCATTACAATTTTTCAATGCATTGGGACACTTTTCTCCTTATTCTATCTATGAAAGGCTTCAGTTTTGTGGATATTTATTTTTAGGAAATTAGAAAGGATACATAAGGAAAATTAGATGAAAATTCTAAGCTTGGGAATTCAAATAAAGGGATCTTTTAGTGGGAAGAAGGGTCCATAACTACCATTAAGAGCACTTGAATTTCTTGGATCCATGGGCTTCTTTCCAGGATCAAGTTTTAAATGAAATTTTCTTGCTCTATTTTCATTATTTATATATCTTAGTTGCTTTTTATATATTTTTTTTACTATATTATAGAATAGCAAGGGTCATCCTAAATTATCTCTTGGAGTACTAATGGATTTGTGCTTCTTTTTATGTAATTAATGAATGCCACTCTAGTCAAATTGGTGAGGAAGTTGTAGCGAAGTTGATCGAGGACGTACCTGAATCAAATTAATATGCAATGAAGTGCAGTATAATCTAGGAAGTGACTTTTAGGTCGTCTCTCAAGGACCAAATGTGGTTCAGGAATTAGATCGAACACTTGGTGGGGATGTTTATGAAAGATTTGTGAATGGAAATACACTAAATTAAAACTCGAATTCAACACAAATTAAAGCATGTTGGCAACTAGATTGATTACAATGCTTCCAATCATAGATTAACAATAATAAAACACTACTCTCACCCCAAATCCAACACGAATTAACCAACTAAGCGAAAGTTAATTTGGTCTTCAAAAACGTGAATTAAGCAAACAAGTTGCACAAACCCAATCAAATATGCACCCACGGTCCAATTAACTAAGCGTATACCTAATTGCAAGCACAAACCTGAATCGGTATCATGCAAGGTAAGAATAACACCATCAATTACAATTCCAAAATCTCAAGCAAGCATTGCAATATCCCCAATTACCAACCCAAACAGTTTCACTCTTCCATTAAAACAAAATTAAAACATTGCAACAAACTTAAATTAAATTGGCAAAGCTTAAAACGAAACAAGAAATTAAATTGAAAGCAAGAAACAAAATTGATATTGCAATTGAAAATGTAAATGATTCATTACACAAAGAAAGGGAAAGCAAGGACCTAAACCCCCAAAGAGGGAAGGGGGAGCCTGAAAAACACAACTATGCTCCAAGACCTTGAAGAAGAAAACGAAAAATGATGAGAGAGCAGAAAGTGAAATCTGATTTGGAGTTTATAGACCCCAAATTACGATTCTACCCTTCTAATGGGCTTCTATAAAATATTGACCAAAAATAGGCACAAAAGTCAAATCTGGTCAAAAGTAAAAAAATTAAAATTACAAAACGAAATTAAATGATGTTCGCAGCCCTCTTGAAGTCCTAATCATAATTCCAAAATTGTCCTGCAATTAATAATGAGAATAATTAGGCCTAAATAATTCAAATTAATTAAAATAAGAATTATTAGTCAAATTAAGCCCAAATAGTGAAAATGTGACAATAATGGAGAATTAAACACAATTCACTAACACAATTCGGTGCGAAAAGTTAAGGGAATAGTACAAAATAGTGATTCATCAAAATAAACCACACTTAATCTTTTACACTCTTGGGCAAAATCAAGACGCAGAACAAGGAACAATTCAAAAGACATCAAGAGAGTGACACAACCTCAAGAAACAAAAACAAAAAGACACAAAAGTCAACAAACAGATTTACACAATCCTCAATGAATCTGGGAAAAGAAAAGGAGTAGACAACATCCAACACATAGATAATAAGGGAAAGCTGATAGTCATTTTAATCATCCAAGCAATTCAAGACATGGAAAAATAATCAATTAGCTCAAGAGTTGAATCAAAAGCAACAGAACCTCACAGATGCGCTATCACTATTTCTCTAGAGTGTCTAGGGTAAACAATGTAAACTCACTGAACTCAAGAAAGCAAGCAACAAACAGACTTGACCAGTCTCTAATATCAATAGTGAAAACATATGGAAGATCAAATCATAAGGTCATTTCAAGGTTGTAATGGGGCCAAGGACAAAGGAGGATATCATATGGATGAGAAGCTACAAACCAAAAGAAATAGAGGAGCAATGGGGAACAAGTGACAACACAATCAAATCACACCCAAAACCTCTAATTCAATCCTCTTCTTGACTCCATTATTCAATGTTTTTTTTATTTTGCTCATTTTTTTTGTAATGTTTTTTCTATTTTTCTTTCTATTGTTCTCTTGTCTCTTTCCTTTTCTCTCTAATTTTTAGAACACAATTGTAAGAGACAAGATGCATAACTTATTTACAAAACCACCAAGAAGAGGAACCAGCTAGCCAATTCATAAAAATCCCCATGAAGACCACACTTGTTCCCAAAACAATTCCAAAGCTCTAAAAATTCCCTAAGGTTAAGGTAATCATGGTTTTTTCACTTAAGGCTAAGTAATGAGCTTGAAAACAAAGAACAGGGGAAAGCATAGGCTCAACAAAGGTTATCAAAGGATTAGAACAAGGTAAGCTTTTTTTTTTCCTAGAGAGGCTTAAGAACAAAATTGCCTTTATCACTTCCAAACATGCATATCAATCAAGAATTATCAAGTAGAATCAAGTAAAAGCATATGTGCAAGCAATCAAGAGATATATCACACAAGAAATAACATAAGTGGCTCAAATTCTCACATAGGGTATTTCTAGAGATGACAATGGGTCGGGTCGGACACGAATAGTGTGATACCCAAACCTGACCCGCATGAAAAAAGTGTACTCGTTACCCGCCCCGCTACCCGTCGGGTACTGGCATAAAAAAAATCCACGGATTTTTTCGAACCTACGGATATCCGTTGGATACCCGTTAACAATTTGTATTATTATCCAAGCCCAAATTTTGATCCAAACCCTATTTTCCTTTCTTTTTCAAAACTTATAAACCCTAGATCTTCACCTCAAAATTCAAATCTACACCAAAACATTTCAGATCTGCACAAAAACATCTCATATCTCCACTTAAGGATGTCAGATCTACACAAAAGCATATCAGATCTGCACTAAAGGATCTCAGATCTGCAGCAAATAATCTCAGATCTATCGTCGTCTCCTCGTGTCGTCGATCACTCACGATACGGTTTAGTCTCTCAAGCTCTGCGAACGGGATCTCCTGCTGTTGGCTGGCTCCACCGCTGGACGTGGGTGGAGCCGTGAATGGTGGAAGAGCTACGACAACGGCAACGTAAGGTACCCTCGTCTTCGCTGGGGACGGTGATTCTTGTTGTTGGTAGGTGGCGGAAAGAAGAAGGGAAAGGAAGTTTGAGATAGAAGAAGGAAAAATGCAAGGAAGTTTGAGAGAGAAGAAAGAAGAAGAAGGGAGACCTTTGGGCACCGTAACAGAGGCAAAATTTAAAATAAACATTTTATTTATTTTCTAATTTCATAAAAAAGTAATGGGTAAAATTGGAATTTCGTTTTTTAAACGGGTAACGGATACCCGCGGGTACGGATAGTGTGATATCCGAACACACACGTTAACGAGCGGGTATTAAATTACTTGCTACACGCAGGTACCTCTTGCCCGCAGATACTAAATACCCGCAACGGATTTTACCCGCGGATACCCGCGGGTACGAGTTTTATTGACATCCCTAGGTAGTTCTATCACAATCAATTCAACCTCTTAGACATCTGAAAACGGTTTAAAATATCGTTATCTGTGATGAAATTTTGATACTAAATTCACCCTTTTTTTACTTAGAAACTTGCTTTGACTCATGTTTTTCTTTAGTTTTGTGAATAAGAGAGTTGACGTTATAGTTGATGATTTTATCACCAAATTCTCTTGATTTTGTAGGCTATTAGAATGGTTTGAAAAAAAAGTTAAAGTACCAAATAGTTGAAATGCAGAAAAGTCAACCAAAATGTAGAAAAGTCAACTAGACTGTAGAAAAGTCAACCGTAGAGCTTGGGCACCCAGTGAAGGCTTGGGCGCCAGAAATCGACGTCCACCGCCCGGGCACCCAAAAAGGGGTGCCCGAGTATCGTGCGTCGTGGAATAGGCCCATTTTTTGCTCTATTTTGACTCTTTTGGACCAGACCCTATTTCTACTCTTTTCCGACTCTATTTAAAGGACCCAGGCGCTCTAGGTTTGGTATCTCTGGCTGGAGCAACATAACAGCACACTCTTATACTCTCTAAAGGGTTTCACTATCTCATGTTTTTCCATTATTCATATAGTTTCTCCATGTCTATGGGGAACTAAACTCTATTTGTTGTTGGGGAATGATGTAACCTTGTGAACTCTCATGTATTTGAATTGATTCTTAATTTATATATTTTTTCATTAATTATTAGGGAATTCATTTGTTTCAATGCTTGCTCTATTTAACTCATTTAGTAGCATGATTTATGATCTGCATGAGTGCTGGGAGGTTCCTTACAATTCAGGTTCTTGTTGAATTCTCCCAAGGGTAATATTTCTCAAGGATGAGGGTATGAGTACTTGGTCGTCTTAAGCTCTTGATCTTCAAACTTAATTTTCTAGGAACGCTAGGAATTGCACGAACTAGGAATTAAGGCAGGTTTATTGCGCCGAGGGATCGGGTTCTAAGTAATTTAGTGAGTGACGTTAGTACTAATGTAAAAAGAAGAATTCTTATATACATGAGAGTAAACTTGGTGAAATCAAACCCTAACAACATAATCATCTCATTTTATAAACAACCTCCGTTCATCTTTGTGTTACTCTATTATTGATCAATTCGCATTCATATTTAATTTTATGTCTTTGCATTTGAAACCAACAATCTCATTTTATTTAAGTCTTAATTAATTGAGTTATCACACAACTGTTTAGTGCCGAGCATCTTCAGGGATACGATACTTGGTCTTACCATTTTATATTAATTGTGCGATTTGGTACACTTGCCAATCCATCAACAAGTTTTTGGTTTCGTTTCTGGAGATCAAAAATATTGTTAACAACATCATAAGCATGTACCAGACAGAGAAAAGCAAGGAATTCAAACCAATATGAGTATCAATGAAGTGAAGGACAAGCCTACAACCTAAACAAATTCTAGAAATCAAGAGAAACATGCAAAATTGTACACAAACACAAGCTTAAAACAAAACAAAAACAACCTAGAACTAGATACATCTAAACAACGAAAAGCCTAAACAAAGAAAACTCTCCCCCAATAGACCACACTTACATTACACAGTGTCCCCAATGTGTCACAAACATAAGATCAACAATCAAAATAGTCAACAGATCATGGACAGGTGCAATAAAAGTGGGCAAGGGTAGAGAAGGGAAAAGAAAACTCCCCTGAGTCAGGGTGGAAGATGCCAAACTTGATTTAGTAGAGAAGTGTCTTCCACAACTAGATCAAGATATGAAGTTCTGTGGAACTGCGTCATCCGCCAAATCTGATCGAGCAGGGAAATGTCTTCCACAGTTGGATCTAAGAAGGAAGTATTGTTGATGAGTGGGTGTTTATTGGTCAGAGCTATGTATACCTTCTGCAATAGGGTTAGTGCATGGTGACTCCAAAGAATTTACATGCAAAGGTATAACACACAATCCCAATGTATCAGACTGAACATCATAAATACTCTCAGAACATGGATGTATAGATTTAGAAGCAATAATAGTCTCAGATTCATGTTCAATGCATGGATAAGAAGTATTCAGATAGGATGGCAAAGAGTGGTTCTCATCATGCAGAGAGTAAAAATTAGAAGCATACTCATCAATAATATAATCATCAACAACATACCCATCAACAACAGAATCAATCTTAGGTATGTTTACCTTCACTTCCCTGTAGGTTTGTTGAATAGGAGACATCAACAAATCATAACTAGTGGTGGAAGATGAAGATGGCCTACCTGGCTCAAAAGTGTTGCTCATACCCGCCTGGTCCTCAAAATCTTTACCAAGATCTGCATCAGCCTCCTCAAGTGCAAGAGTAGATACATATGAAGGTGGGAAAGTAGGTAGCATAATGAGCACATGACTCTGGTTCCCATCTCCTATGTTGATGGCACTAACATCTCCCAAAATCTGAACAGTCTGAAATGGTAACTCCTCTGGAATTTTAGATTGTTCCTAGTTAAGCTGAATGGCCATCTGCCTCATCTGATTAGTGAAACTATGAATGGATGCTCTGGTCTCTTGCTGGAATTGAATGTTATGCATGGTCATATGCTTCAACAACTCCTCAAATGTAGGCTCAGAAGTAAAAGGCTCAGGAGCTAATTGGGAAGGAGCATCATGTTGCTGACGCTAGTATTATTGGACCGATGAACGCATACAAGTATCCTGAAATGGTGGTTCTTGGTATTGTTGTTGTTATTGTAGAACATCATACCATCTCAGATCTGGGTCATTCGTTCATCCTAGATTTTTGCTATATGAATAAAAATTATGCTGAGTAGGGCAGAATTCGTCCAAGAATAGTTGCTTAAGATTTTCCCAAGCAGTGATGGACTCTAGAGGAAGACAATACAATCAGTCCTTTGCTGCTCCTTGTAATGAGTGTGGAAATGTCCTTAAGAAAATATGATCATCCTGGACATGTGGAGGCTTCAAATTGGAACAAATGATAAGGAAATCTTGCAAATGTTTGTGGGCATTCACCTGCAAAACCATGAAACTTAGGCAGCAAATGTATTAGTCCAGTGGTGAGAACGCAATGAACATCATCCTCATTTAGTGGAATCGACTCCCAAAGAGCACTCTCACGAGTTGGAGGAGTCATATTGTTCTCAGCATAGAAATCAGAAGAATACAAATGAGAATCAAAAGTACAATTTAATGCAACAGATGCACTATGCCCAAAATATGGAGCAGTGGACACAAGAGAAGAATTATAATCATAGGCACATGCAGAAGGAGAATCATAATTAGAGCCACTAGCAGAATAAGCATTATGCATATAACGGCAAACACTAAGAAGGAGAATGTAGTTCATTATGTAACTAAGGCTATTTAAATGCAAAGACTACAAACTCCTAGAATGCCTAACTAATCTACGAAAAGTCGTATCAATATCAGGATCAAAGAGTGGTCATGGCCCAAGATTCCCCCTAGTCATACACTAAGTCAACTCTATCAGTAAAAGTCAACATAGTGAAAACATAGGAGGGTAAACATCAAGTATATGCAAATCAATTCAGAATGGGCTGAAAATTTGTGACAAATCCCCAAAAATCATGAAAAGATAGTACAAAAATTTCAAATCAAAATTCAAAGTGCAACTATGTTAACCGACACAAGAAAGTGTGAAAAACGGTAAACATAAAACTTCAAAAATAAAAAAGAAATAATAAACGACCTTTTTTTGGAATTTGAGGGCTATCCTCCTAGTGTAAGTGAGGAGAAATGGATAGCTCGCATTTTTCTACCCAAAAAGCACATATGTTACTCGTAAAGTTTGGGCCGACGTGTTTTCACAAAACTTGTTTGGGATAACCACAAGTGATTCTGAGATTTTCCTATCCAAATATGAGCCAAAAGAAGTGATCACACCAAAATTCAACAAAAAACAAGACCCCTAGCTATCAAAACCAAATATGCCAATTAGTTAGACAAAATTGGGCATTATTCAAGCACTGGCCATGCGCCGCTCAGCGCCCTAGAGCCAGTGCCACTCAGCGCCACCTGTACAAAACACAAAACACCACACAGACCTAAAATTGAATCATTGGTCCACGGCAACAGTGCCAAATTTCATCGAGAACGTACCTGAATCAGATTAATATGCAACTAAGTGTAGTATATGCTAGTAAGTGACTCCTAGGTCGTCTCTCAAGGACAAAATATGGTTCAAGAATTAGATCGAACACTTGATGGGGCGGTGTTTATGGACAAATTTGTGAATGGAAATGCACTAAATTAAAACTCGAATTCAACACAAATTAAAGCAGGTTGGCAACTAGATCGATTACAATGCTTCCAATTATAGATTAACAACAATAAAACACTATTCTCACCCTTAATCCAACACGAATTAACCAACTAAGCGAAGGTTAATTCGGTCTTCAAAAATGTGAATTAAGCAAACACATTGCACAAACTCAATCAAATGGGCACCCACAATCCACTTAACTAAGCGAAAATCAAACACCAATTAGGCAACTAAGCGTATACCTAAATGCAAGCACAAACATGAATTGGTATCATGTAAGGCAAGAATAGCACCATCAATTACAATTCGAAAATCTCAAGCAAGCATTGCAATATCCCCAATTACCAATCCAAATAGTTCCACTCTTCCATTAAAACGAAATTAAAACATTACAACAAACGTAAATTAAATTGGCAAAGCTTAAAACGAAACTGGAAATTAAATTGAAAGCTTAAAATGAAACTGGAAATTAAATTGAAAGCAAGAAACAAAATTGAAATTGTAATTGAAAATGTAAACGATTCATTACACAAAGAAAAGGAAAGAAAGAACCTAAACCCCCAAATGAAAGAAAACGAAAAATGAGGAGAGAGCAGAAAGTGAAATCTGATTTGGGGTTTATAGACCCTAAATTATGATTACGCCCTTCTAATGGGCTTCTACAAAATATTGACCAAAAATAGGCCCAAAAGTCAAATCTGGTCAAAACTAAATTAATTAAAATTACAAAATTAAATTAAATGATGTTGGCAGCCCTCTTGAAGTCCTAATCATAATTCCAAAATTGTCCTGCAATTAATAATGAGAATAATTAGGCCCAAATAATTCAAATTAATTAAAATAAGAATTATTAGTCAAATTAAGCTCAAATAGTGAAAATGAGACACTAATGGAGAATTAAACACAATTCACTAACACAATTCGGTGCAAAACGCTAAGTGAATAGTACAAAATAGTGATTCATCAGAAGTATAAAAAAGTGAAAAACCCTCAAGATAGGGAGTTGTTTATTGAGTTTTGTCTTCATACAATATTGTACCATCAGAGGTCCCTATTTGTGCAGAATCGTCTCAAATAGGTCCTCGTTATTTTGTCATCCCAATTAGGTCCCTTTTTCTGTAAAATTGAGTCAATTTTGACCTTGTCATTAAATTCAGCGGATGGCGTTAAAATTTATGTGTTTTGGCTTGCTGCCTACGCAATTTTTAATGACGTGACACAATATGGTGCAATTTATTTTATTTTAAGTTTTAAATAAAATCCCTATTTCAAACAAATTATATTAAGTGTGTCATTTCTCTCTTCCTCCTCCTTCGCTCTTTCAGTCGCCGGATAATATGAGGTTGACGAGGGCCATTGGCAACCCGTCCTTACAAGGACCCAAATCAGGAGCACAAAGTTTAGTGGTCCCTAGGAAAGAGGTATAGTTAAAGTAACCGAACTGCCCGGTTCCAAAACCAAACCAGAGAGATTATTGTAGGAAAAATCAACAGATGTTAAACTTTGCATAAAACTATGGAGCTTGGAATTGAGCCAACTAAATGATTTCTTGAAAGAGTTTGGGAAGTCCAAATAGACCTACAGGAATAGAACCATTAAGAAAGTTCTCTCCCATTCGAATCCTATTCAGAGACTTGAACTTCCCAAGAAAATAAAGAATGGGACCAAGCAGATAATTCTCGAGAGTCATCAAAGTCTAAAGACAACGCCACGGCAAGGGCGTAGCCGATGGTTGACCGCGGAGGCAACGAGAGCCCAGCGAAGGTGTGGCGGAGGCGCGGCGGGACGCGGCGAGGGCGCAAGGGCATGTTTCTTCTTCTTCCCTACGTTTTGATTCGTGGGATGAGGAGGAAGCTTCCTTCCCTTCTTCCTTTTCTGATTTTGATTGGATTTTAGGGGTTATTGTTCATTATCTGATTTTTGCGAATTGGGATGGTTGTTGTGCTTCTTTTCTGCAAATTGAAATGCGTTTTGAAGTTTCCCTGTTGCGATATTGGGGTTAGGGTTCAGATTGAGAATGCTAAGGTATTGAGTTTGGGGAATTTCTTTTTCGGGTTTTGTTTGAAGTTTTGGTCCGTGAGGGTTATTGATAGTTGCGCCAGTGGATCAGCCATGGGGGGTTTCGGTTATTGGCGGCGGAGTCCTTCGTAGGCTGTGTGGTCTAGATTGGCAGAGGCGAGAATAAGTTGTAGGAGAGGTTGAGATGGCGGAGGGCGTAGAGTGCGGAGAAGGAGGCGGGGATTGGGCCAAAGAACTGGTTGTCAGTGAGGGAAAGGTAGGAGAGGTCATCGTAGAGTGTGCCAGAGAGGGACAAGGAAGTGAGGTTAAGGGTGGATGAGGACTAAGCCAATGTTTGCCCAGCAGATCGTCCCATCTTTATCCCCTTCCAACACTCACACACACCCACAATCTTACTCATCTTCCTCTTTCTCTTTTTCTTTTTATTTTATTTTATCCAGCCACTGTGAGTTCAACAAGGAAATTATTCGGCAACCAGAAGAGCGAAGGAGGAGGAAGAGAGAAAAACTTTGGGGGCTACTGGATTTCATGGCACCAGAGAGAGAGGTAATTGGATCCAAACAGGACACTTAATATAATTTGTTTGAAATAGGGATTTTATTTAAAACTTAAAATAAAATAAATTCCAACACATTGTGCCATGCCATTAAAAATTGCGCAATCAGCAAGCCAAGACACAAAATTTAACATCGTCCACTGAATTTAACTGCAAGGTCAAAATTGACTCAATTTTACAAAAAAAAAAGACCTAATTTGGATAAAAAATAATACGAAAACCTATTTGAGACGATTCTGCACAAATAGGGACCTCTGAAACGATTAAACATTTTATATACTAACAAGGCTATCTAAAAATGCAGAGAAAAAAATAACAACAAACTGCTTTTGTTCCATGTTGTGAGTTTTTTAAATCATTATTATTCTACTACTCTTGTTCCTATTTTTTTTAATTTACTCTAAAAATAGAAAACTTAGATGATATAAGTATTCTGATTTTTTTTATCATATTAGTGGTTTTCTTCTTCCACATCTTAGCCTATTGTGGTGTTTGTATGATTTTGGTGGTAATACTAGACATTTATTGTTTGTTATTTGCTTTACTTTCATTTTCAATTTTTCGAGAGAACTCTTGTATCTTGAAAGCGAATTCATTTTTCTGCCTTATTTTATCCAAAACCAAATTTGAGTTTTAATTATATTTTTTTTTTGTTTGCTCTTCAATATTTATATTGATATTAAATGTAGTTACTGTTGGAGTTGAAAATGCTGATTTAGAATCAAGAGTTAGTCCTGGGAGTTATGCTTTAAAGGCAAACGTGATGTCTATATTCTACAGGTCAATTGTAGCAGCAAACAACTCCACCTTGCAGTGCATTTTTGGTTGCATTTATGGTACTAGGATATCTTTTTGTTTAATGATTGAGCTTATATTTTCTAATTAATGTTTTTTGTTGTTCTGAAAACTTGTAACTCCTTTCTTGCAAAGTTTATTGCTTAAGAATTGGCCAGTGGAATTAAGATTTTGCACATGCACTATAGTAATGATACTTGTGCACTTGAATTTGCAGCTTCATCATATATAGTCTATATGATTATTGAACATATTAATATATTATCTTAGAATTTATCTCACTTTTCATTGCTTGATTTTTTTTCTTCTATTCTTTAAGTTGTTCAAATAGATTATGTTACAAAGAAGGAAAGTTTATAGAAAAGGCACATGGGCAAATTCTTAAGGACGAAAATAAATAACAAAATGTGTTAAAATAACATTTGTTTTTGTGATAATATTTTTCTTTAATCAACCAATCTATTCAATGATACCGTGCAAACATGGACCATGACAACAGAAATCCTCAATTTCTCTTACCTTCAACAATGTTGTATCCTTAACTAAATCATGGAATGAATGCTGAAGGGGGAGAATGGATTATAACTTTGTACTGATTGTAGGCACTGTAATCTGCGTCATCTTTTTAACGAGAACTTTTCCATTTGAAGTTATTGTGTGATAAAGTAGTTAATGTTGTTGTAGTTAATTTTTTTATTATTATTTAGTAAAACTGTAAAATTAATTGAGTTGTAGCCAAATTAAAATTGTACTCCTCTTGCAGTATATCAAATAAACATAAGGAGCATTGTCTGATATTTTGACGTGTGTACATGTTATGCCTTATTTTACTTTTTTGTTTTTATTTGCTTTTAGACTAATAGAATTTTACTAATAGGTGTTGTTTCTTGTCTGTGTAGGCAAACTTGAAATGTAGAAACGGGAGTTGGGAGACATTACTACTCTTCCTACACAAAAACAGAGCACTTGTGAGAAGAGTGAAAGGGTCTCTATTTTGCTACCCTTAGAGGTGTGTTGGAGAGGAGCCAAGAGGTGTGGAGTGACCTTGGTGTTGCAACAAGTGGAGAGAAGTTTTTGGTCATAGCTAGGACACCAAATAACACTTGAAGATTTATTGGAAACTAAAGTATGTTAGCCTTTATACAGAAGATAGGTTACATTTTTAAGATTATATCCTCTCCCATTTATTTTATTTCTTTTCAGTTAATATCCTGATAGTGGTCTATTTTAAAACCGTTTTTTCAAACGTGCGTGGATGTGTCGTGATTTCCGCAACAAACTCTTCTAACGTTAAAATACTTTGTGATGGTTTTTGGAGTTTTACAGAAATTTTATAATCAGGTCATTGAGCCTACTCTTTACTTCATATACATCACCATCGTGTTTTAAGAGCAAGGGTTCAGAAACTAGAAGTTAAGCAAGCATACAACAATGGTTGGAGGTTGGTCTTTCTGCTTCTGCTTTCTTTCTTATAATCTGAATATGCTTAAATGTATGTGCTTGTTTAACATATTTAGATTTATTGAATCTTTAGTATAAATCTGTTTCATTTGGTATCAGAGCATGTTTATCCTCTGCCTTGTTTGGTTCACTCATCTGTGTATTGTGTTTTTAGTTTTATCAATTGTTTTGAAACTGGATAGAAAGAAGAAAGCTTTCTGTGAAATTTTCGGTGATGAAATATTTTGATGCTAAAACCCTCACATATTATTGGGTTCACGTTTGGTATACATTTTGTTTGGAATCATGTGAAAGGTTGAAGATGATCGAAACGCTTTTGTTTTTGCGTTTCATTGTGGGCATCTACCAGAAACATATATTTCAATTTTTTATTTTCTTCTTTACCTACTGTATACATACGCGCACTGGAGATTGAAATGTACGCTGCTCTGCTTCTGGTTTTAATCCAGAGTTGTCTTTTCATTCTACGCACATTAATTGTTTTTCATACATATATAAATATATGTTGTTTATTGTTTGCGTTTTATATTGGATACTTTTTCCTGATATATATACACGCTATGGTGTTATGATAGGCACTGTTATACACGCAATTAAAATTAAAGTGCGCGTAATTTATACTAATATTTAATGTTAGTATAATAAATTTGAATATTATATATTTATAATATGATTCTTATATTTTATTTAGATTAAATATAAGACCTATAGAGAATTTAATGTTTAGTGAAAAATATAATTTTTAATAATTAGAGAGTAGCCACAACATCTTTAATTAATTAAATTATATTACAAAGATCACTTTATTGAAACATTAATTGTAATTAATTATATATAATCTGATGAAATATACCCAGAGGATTTTTCTTACATTTGTATGATTAATTAGGATAAAATATTTATTATAATTCTTAATTTTTCCACAGGAATTAGGAATGTGATATAATTTAATAGTTTTATCATAAGGTTAAATGAGTCTAATTGAGTAAGACTTTAGCCACAGACAAGTTTTATGTTAATAGACTCATTGGTAAAGTCATGTTTGCATTGGTAAAACATGACATTTATTTTAGTCTCAAATTATGATAATGAACATGATTTTGAATTTGGATTTTCTTAATCTGTGAATATTTCTGATATCAAGTGTGGTATTCCCGAGTTGAAAAGAGATAATTATAAGATTTGGAAGGAGAGAGTTCTTCTTCATTTAGGCTGGATGGACATTGACTATGCTATTAGAAAACCAGAACCACCTGGTATTATTGAGACTAGCACTTCAGATGCCATTGATCTTTATTAAATATGGGAGAGGTCAAATCGTCTCTCCGTAATGTTCATAAAAACCAACATTTCCGTTGGAATCAGGGGTTCGGTTGATCAATATGAGAATGTCAAGGATTTATTGAGGGCTATTGATGAGCAATTTACGACATCTGATAAATCTCTTGCCAGCACCCTTATAATGCAGTTTTCATCCTTAAAGCTCACTAGAATTAAGGGAGTACGTGATCATATCATGCGCATAAGGGACATTGTGGCTCAACTAAAAGCTTTGGAAGTTACCATATCTGATTCTTTCCTAGTGCACTATATTTTGTGCACTTTGCCTCACCATTATGTCCCCTTTAAAATCTCTTACAACACACATAAGGACAAGTGGTCTATTAATGAATTATTGACCATGTGTGTTCAAGAAGAAGAAAGGCTATTGATTGAAGAAGGGGAGAAGGTGAACTTGACCACTTCGTTTAAGAATAAGAAGAACCAACTTAATAAGAAGGGAAAGATTCCTACTCAGCCAGTTATTAAGAAGGAGTCCAGATGTTTCTTTTGTAAAAAGAAGGGACACATGAAGAAGGAATGTCAAAAGTTTAAGGATTAGCTTGAAAAGAAAGGTAATTTGTTTGCTTTTTTCTGTTATGAATCTAATTTGACTAGTTTTAATCATAACACATGGTGGATTGATTCTGGTTCTACAATCCATGTTTCTAATACCTTGCAGGGTATGGAAAACCTAAGGAAACCGATGGGAAGTGAGCAACGCATCTATTCAGGAAGCAAGATGAGTTCACATGTAGAAGTCATTGGGACATGCAATTTAGTTTTAAGCAATGGTTTTGTTTTATGTTTAGAAAAGACTTTTTATGTTCCTAGTTTTAGAAAGAACTTGATTTCTATTTTACAACTTGCACCTTTGGGTTTTTCCTTTAATTTTATGGATTCTGGTTTTACTTTATTGAATAAATCCAAAGTTATTGGCTTTGGGGAATTATGCGACAGTCTTTACTTTACTAAATTGCAAAACAACGCTGCTTATAGTTCTATGCATGTTTCTGCTGGGTTAAAAAGATGTGTTATGAATGAGGATTCTTCTGTTTTATGCCACCGTAGATTGGGACATATCTCCATTGAGAGAATTAAGCGATTAGTAAATGAAGGAGTACTTAGTACTTTGGATTTTACTGATTTTGAGACTTGTGTGGATTGCATTAAGGGAAAGCAAACTAACAAGTCCAAAAGAGGTGCCAAGAGGAGTTCAAGTTTACTAGAAATTATTCATACATATATTTGTTGTCCGGATATGGATGCAAGTAGTCCAAAATACTTTATCACCTTTATAGATGATTACTCACGATACATGTATTTGTACTTACTTCGTTCTAAGAATGAAGCCTTATATGCCTTTAAAGTTTTTAAGGTTGAAGTAGAGTTACAATTTGAAAAGAAAATTAAGATTGTGAGATCAGACAGATGTGGAGAGTACTATGGTAGATACACGGAGAATGGACAAGCACCTGGTTCGTTTGCTAGATTTCTTCAAGAACATGGGATTGTTGCCCAATATACCATGCTTGGATCTCCATATCAGAATGATGTAGCAGAAAGAAGAAATCGAACCTTGATGGATATGGTGAGAAGTATGAGGAGTAATTCAAAACTTCCTCGGTTCTTGTGGACTGAGGCACTTAAGACGGTGGTGTATATAGTAAATCGGGTCCCAACTCAGGCTGTTTTAAAAACACCTTTTGAGTTATTCAAAGGTTGGAAACCTAGTTTACGACATGTACGCGTTTGGGGATGTCCGTCTGAAGTAAGAGTTTATAATCCACAAGAGAAGAAACTAGACCCAAGGACTATTAGTGGGTATTTCATTGGATATGCTGAAAAGTCTAAAGGGTATAGATTCTATTGTCCAACTCATAACACTAAGATTGTGGAATCAAGAAATGCAAAGTTTCTTGAAAATGACTTTATTAGTGGGAGTGATTTAAATCAAGATGTTGATCTTGAAAAAGATCACTATAAAGCTCAAACCTCTCAATCAAATGATAGATTGGTAGTCATTCACGCTCCTCCAGTTCAAAAGCGTATTAGACAACCAATAATTGAAGTTCCACAAATTGTTGAGAATGATAATGTAGATCAAATTGTTGATGAGGAGCAACAAGTAAATGTTGAACAACCAGTTGAACAACAAGCTTCTCATCAAGATGTTGAGACAATATTAAGAAGATATACTAGAATCAAAAGACCAACAGTTTCTAGTGCTTATGAAGTGTATTGGAGGCAAAAATGATCCTTAAACGTTTTCACAAGCCATGAGTTCTAAGGAATCAAATTTGTGGCATAATGCTATGAAAGATGAGATGGATTTTATGTCATCTAATCAAGTCTGGGATCTTGTTGAGTTGCCTAATGGTCTAAAACCCATTGGATGTAGATGGGTCTTCAAAACTAAGAAGGACTCTCAAAGTAACATTGAAATATATAAAGCGAGACTTGTTGCCAAAAGATTCACTCAAAGTGAAGGAATTGATTATAAAGAGACTTTTTCTCCTGTATCTAAGAAGGATTCTTTACGAATAATCATGGCATTAGTAGCTCATTTTGACTTTGAGTTACATCAAATGGATGTGAAAACAGTATTCCTTAATGGTGATCTAGAGGAAGAGGTTTACATGAAACAACCGAAGGATTTTTCTCTAGAAATAGTGAGCACTTGGTATGTAAGCTTAATAAGTCCATCTATGGATTAAAACAAGCTTCACGCCAATGGTATTTAAAATTTCATGAAGTTATCTCTTCTTTTGGTTTTGAAGAAAACATCATGGATCAATGTATATACTGTTAATCTCTTTGGCAAGTGCACCAAATCGTTCAAGTAATAAACCGTGGTAAGACCAGGTATCGTTTTCCCAAGAGACTCGTAATACTAGAAAATTGTGCGATTAACAACTCATCTAGACTCAAGAACAACTCATCTTTAAGAATATGTGCAAAAAGATAAATTCACAAGTAATTACAAGGTTGGACTTTGGTATTGAAGGCACTTGGAAATGGAAAAGACTAGAAATGGTATGAAATGACATTGTTAAGGTTAGTTTTCACCAATGCACTCTTGTGTATAACCAATTTCATCTCTTCTCTATCAATTTACTAAAGTCAATCCACTAAAACACTCTAGCCCTAATCCCTTAGGTGAAAGAGCCTAGGTTTTCCTTATCAAACTCCAATCCCTTGGACAATCTAACAAGCAAACCCGCATTAAGAACTAGGATCTAAGACAACATGTGAATCATATCCCATCCCTGGCTCAATGACCCACAAGGACTCTTGTTTCAGTTCAAGATTTCATATCCCATCCCTGGCTCAATAAAACCCCAAAATCAAGTCATGAACGTCCCCATTACATGCAAGCTTTAAGATCATAAACAAGAATAATAGTAATAGATAGAAAAGGCATTTATAAATACGAAACAATCATTCATTACACAAGAGTTCATAGGCTACATCTAACCCTAACAAGAAGAATCTAGTTCTCCATTTCCATGGAGAACCCTAAAGCTTACAAACATGGAAGATGGAAGAAGAAGGAGACCCAAAGGAAGAGGAGGAGATGTTCCCACAAGCTCCTCGCGCCCTCCATGAGCTCCAGACGTGAAATCGCGCCTCCAAAGAACCAAAGACCCTTTTTTCTTTCTGCCTCGTGAGTATATATACTGCCCGAATTCTCGCTTAAGCTAAATTATTCTCGCTTAAGCGAGAATTCTTCTTGGAGAAGATAGTCATTCTCGCTTAAGCTAAATTATTCTCGCTTAAGTGAAAATGACTGTTAAATCAATGACTTCCTGGATCACCGAGGCTCTTCAATGTAATGGAGGATCTTCCTAACATCAAAATAGGTCAAAGAAAACAAGGGATTAGAGTATTATTTACGTAATGTAGCTCAAAATATAGATAAATACTAAAACTAAATAAAAGAGAGGATTTAAGCAAGTAATAAGCTAAAGAAAAGTTGATTTTGCTACTAAAATGATGCTTAGATAATGGTAAGAATTAGCATTATCAAACTCCCTCAAACTTACAACTTTGCTTGTCCTCAAGCAAAAGTACTTCACGTAGTAAACGATTCAATCACGATAGTCTAGCAACTCAAGCACAATTTCAATCAAATAAACAAAATCAATCATGCTTGCTCAACTCGGAAATTACATTCAAGAGATTAAATGGCTTTAGCAAGCTAAACTTCAATCATGGTGCTCACAATTTAAAATCACAAGATAGATGTAATTGATAGATCAACAAACGTGGC
The DNA here is from genome assembly GCF_016808095.1 of Vigna angularis. NCBI lineage: Eukaryota > Viridiplantae > Streptophyta > Magnoliopsida > Fabales > Fabaceae > Vigna > Vigna angularis. Next base: position 14,308,619 of record NC_068973.1, on the reverse strand, counting down.
AAGATGCTTTCATTGGATGCATGGAACCATCCTTCACCAAGGAAAGTGTTTCACTCAAGCACAATGGTGTATAAGGATGTGTGTCTAACTCTCAACTATCACAGTGTTATACAAATTAAATTTGTCGTTCGTTTCACAATATCAAACACATTCACAAGCAAGTTAGCATCACAAGGACTTTTTAAGGCTTGTAATGTGGCTGGGCTAAGAAGAAAAATTAGTTTTTTTGGACAACAAAGCACCTTGAGCTAAGAGATAAAACAATTTACTTCATGATATAACATTAGTCTCTCTCTTTGCTTCACAATTGGATAAACCACTTCTCAACTTATTTCCCAATTCTTTTTCAATGAATTCATTTTTCTTTCTCTTCTTCTTCTTTCTTCTTTTTCTTTCTTTTTGACTCATTTTGCTATTTTCTCAATGCTCCCTTATTTCAAAAACTCCCCCAAACTTAAACCATTCTCCTTATCCTAACATATATGTTCATCTCAACTCAAGGTAAGGAGGTTAAGGATTTTTTAATGAGCTTAAGGTTCCAGGGGTGAGAAAGTTTTTCTTCAAGGTTCAAGTGTTTTGCATTGGCTTTTAGGCTCAAAAATGTAGAAGAGGTTGAAGAACAAGATGGCCTTGATCATTTGTAATTAACAAGCAAGCAAATAGTTCAAATAGAGAAACTCAGGCAAAATCAACTATGATTTCAAAGTGATAGCACTCAACAATAAACTCTGGGCACAACATCTCACAGGTTTACTCAGGGTTCCAAAGTTTGATAAACATCATGCCAAGAATATTGATCACAATTAAAACCAAGCATCCATCTAAACATATACAAGCAACCACAACCTCTATTCAACAAACTTAACCACATAATCTCAATTAAATTTTCAAAGAAATTTTCATAGATAAAGAGCAAGCACAAAAGATTTGTATTCAATTCAAGCATAACATATGATTCACTCGAATCACCAAACCAATTGCAAAAGAACTATCCACTAGGCAAGTCAAAAAGAAATCAAAAACACAAAAACTGAAAGTAAATAAGAACTGAAAATTAAAACTGAAAAACTGATCAAAATGGACTCTTTGTAGCTCCAACAGTGTAGAATACTAGCCTCACTTTTCATATGTAACATCTTCCTCCTCCAGTAGCTTATACTCCGCAACTGCTCCACCTCCCCCATCAGTAGGGGCCTGGCCCCCAGGCCATGCTGCACAAGCAGCAAAATCTTCAAGTCTTATGTTTCTCAGCTCAGGCATGCCTCAAAGGTTGACCAATGGTGGTTTTGAACTCTTTAATTCCTAAGGAAGATCTTATCCTGTAACAAGAAAGCTCAAAGTAAAATTAGTATCTCATAGTCAACAATTGAAGAGAAAGGTCCAAAAACATACTAAAAGAAATGTGCAAAAGAAAGCAAAGAAACAAAACAATGAAAGTCAAAACAAACAAAGACAAAAGTCCATGAACATAGAGGGAAGTCTTAAAATTAAGCTTCCCAAAGGTACAACAACACAAAAAGGTTTAAAAACACATCAAAAGAAGTGTTTGAAAGAGTGCAAAGCAAGAGAAAACTCAAAATCAATCAACAAAAACAAATGTGCAGAACCAGTATTGGGGGCACCATATCAGATTTTAGCTTAAGCTAAACCTTTTTCGCTTAAGCTAAACATTTTTCGCTTAAGCTAAACATTTTTCGCTTAAGCTAAACTTATTTCGCTTAAGCTAGATTTGCAGTAGAAATTTTCGCCCAAGCTACAATATTTTCGCTTAAGCGAACTTGTTCCAGTGGGTACCCCAATCTTTAGCCTAAATCTCGCCCAAGCGATTTAGTTTTAGCTTAAGCGAAACAATTTCAGTGAGCACCTTAATTTCAAATTCAGTTCTCGCCTAAGCGAATCTTCTTTAGCCTAAGCGAAAATATCAGCAAAACTTATTTTCCTGTTCTCTGCATATCTCGCCCAGACGAGAATTTTTAGCTTAGGCAAAAATAATGCAGATTTTTGCAAAATTAGTCACTCACCCTATGATTTTTTTTCTACACATTCATTCAATGCACTTACACACAAACCAAGCTAAAACTAACATAATACACTTATACAAACCACAAAAACAACATTACAACTCAAAAATCACGAAAATGCAACCAAAGACAACATAACATAAATCAATAATGCAAATGACACAAAAATGACACAAACATAAGTAAAAAGGGTAAGAAAATTGGGTTGCCCCCCAAAAGCGCTTGTTTAACGTCATTAGCTTGACGGTTTACTCAATGAAGTGCAAATGTTGTTGTTGGTGTGCTCCTTTCACCAACTCTTCTTAAATCACTTTCTAGTCACCAAATTAACTCTCATAGCATAAGAATCTTCATTGTAGCCCTTCCACTACCTTGACATCTTTAAATACTCATCAAATAGTGGTGGTGACTAGTCTTTCTCTTTGGTTTCTCCTTTCTTCTTCTACTTTCACTTAGTACTTGGAGCATACACAAGAAAGGGAGAATTTGGGGCAGTTTGTGATGCTCAAGCTAGTTGTATCCTTGTGTCCTATAATTCCTTCAATCTCAGGGTCTTCATGATGCTTTTGAGGCTGCAGTCCTCCTTATGTGAACATCTCCCTGCATACACTTAGACACAACTAGGCTAAAGCCACAAATTAGCCCAAATAAAAGTGAAAATCTATTTACAACAAAAGAGTTAGTTTTATATATAAAATCAAGTCTACATAAGTTAGAAACCTCACAAAAGTCTAGTATTGACACGAGTCCCCGGCAACGGCGCCAAAAACTTGTTAATCTCTTTGGCAAGTGCACCAAATCGTTCAAGTAATAAACCGTGGTAAGACCAGGTATCGTTTTCCCAAGAGACTCGTAATACTAGAAAATTGTGCGATTAACAACTCATCTAGACTCAAGAACAACTCATCTTTAAGAATATGTGCAAAAAGATAAATTCACAAGTAATTACAAGGTTGGACTTTGGTATTGAAGGCACTTGGAAATGGAAAAGACTAGAAATGGTATGAAATGACATTGTTAAGGTTAGTTTTCACCAATGCACTCTTGTGTATAACCAATTTCATCTCTTCTCTATCAATTTACTAAAGTCAATCCACTAAAACACTCTAGCCCTAATCCCTTAGGTGAAAGAGCCTAGGTTTTCCTTATCAAACTCCAATCCCTTGGACAATCTAACAAGCAAACCCGCATTAAGAACTAGGATCTAAGACAACATGTGAATCATATCCCATCCCTGGCTCAATGACCCACAAGGACTCTTGTTTCAGTTCAAGATTTCATATTCCATCCCTGGCTCAATAAAACCCCAAAATCAAGTCATGAACGTCCCCATTACATGCAAGCTTTAAGATCAGAAACAAGAATACTAGTAATAGATAGAAAAGGCATTTATAAATACGAAACAATCATTCATTACACAAGAGTTCATAGGCTACATCTAACCCTAACAAGATGAATCTAGTTCTCCATTTCCATGGAGAACCCTAAAGCTTACAAACATGGAAGATGGAAGAAGAAGGAGACCCAAAGGAAGAGGAGGAGATGTTCCCACAAGATCTTCGCGCCCTCCATGAGCTCGAGACGTGAAATCGCGCCTCCAAAGAACCAAAGACCCTTTTTTCTTTCTGCCTCGTGAGTATATATACTGCCCGAATTCTCGCTTAAGCTAAATTATTCTCGCTTAAGCGAGAATTCTTCTTGGAGAAGATAGTCATTCTCGCTTAAGCTAAATTATTCTCACTTAAGCGAAAATGACTATTAAATCAATGACTTCCTGGATCATCGAGGCTCTTCAATGTAATGGAGGATCTTCCTAACATCGAAATAGATCAAAGAAAACAAGGGATTAGAGTATTATTTACGTAATGTAGCTCAAAATATAGATAAATACTAAAACTAAATAAAAGAGAGGATTTAAGCAAGTAATAAGCTAAAGAAGAGTTGATTTTGCTACTAAAATGATGCTTAGATAATGGTAAGAATTAGCATTATCATATACCAGAAGGTTAGTGGGAGCAAAATTTGTTTTCTTGTTTTATATGTGGATGACATTTTGCTTGCAACCAACGATAAGGGTATGTTATATGAGGTGAAGCAATTTCTCTCAAAGAACTTTGATATGAACGATATGGGTGTAGCATCTTATGTCATAGGCATTAAGATTCATAGAGAAAGATCTCGAGGTATTTTGGGTTTGTTTAAAGAGACCTATATCAATAAAGTTCTAGCGAGATTTAACATGAAAGATTGTTCACCAAGTGTAGTTCCCATTATAAAGGGTGACAAACTTGAATTAAGTCAATGCCCGAAAAATGATCTTGAGCGGGAACAGATGAAAAATATTCCATATGCTTCAGCTGTCGGAAGTCTTATGTATGCTCAAGTTTGTACTAGACCTGACATTGCATTTGCAGTTGGAGTTTTAGGAAGATATCAGAGTAATCCAAGTGTTGACCATTCGAAAGCTGCAAAGAAAGTAATGATATATCTTCAAGGAACAAAAGATTTCATGCTCATGTATAAACGAACTGATAATTTGGAAGTGATAGGCTACTCTGATTCAGACTTTGCTGGTTGTGTTGATACCAGAAAATCTACATCTGGCTATGTTTTTATGCTAACTTGTGGAGCTGTATCTTGGAGTAACAAAAAGCAGACCTTGACTGCTAGTTCTACTATGGAGGCTGAGTTCGTTTCTTATTTTGAGGCTACTTCACATGGTGTATGGTTGAAGAGTTTTATATTTGGACTTAGAGTTGTGGACTCAATTGTTAGGCCACTGAAGTTGTATTGTGATAACTCTGCTGTTGTTTTTATGGCTAAGAATAATAAAAGTGGAAATCGAAGTAAGCACATCGATATTAAATATCTAGCCATAAGAGAACGTGTTAAAGAAAAGAAAATGGTCATTGAGCACGTTAGCACTGAGTTGATGATTGTTGATCCTTTAACTAAAGGCATGCCACCAAAGAATTTTAAGGATCATGTAACGCGAATGGGACTTGATTCCATGATATGACAATCATTATAAGTACTTTCATTTTGATAAAACTCTTATTTAGTTTAATGTTTTCTCAATTATTTGTGCACATAATTAGTTACTTTGAGAAAACTCATTTAATTGTGACTTAGAATAGACATATGGATTATTCATTAGAGTTAAGAGCTTGTGATGTTAGACTAAATACATTGTAATACATGGGAGATAATACTCATTATTAGAGGAACTGTCACCATGATTCATACATTTAGTCTCTTATTACGTTTGATGGTTGAATAAAACGGACCAAGTGGGAGAATGTTAGCCTTTATACATAAGAGAGGTTACATTTTAAGATTATATCCTCTCCCATTTATTTTATTTCTTTTCAGTTAATATCCTGATAGTGGTCCATTTTAAAACCGTTTTTTCAAACGTGCATGGATGTGCCGTGATTCCCGCAACAAACTCTTCTAACGTTAAAATACTGTGTGATGGTTTTTGGAGTTCGACAGAAATTTTATAATCAGGTCACTGAGCCTACTCTTTACTTCATACACATCAACATCATGTTTTAAGAGTAAGGGTTCAGAAACTAGAAGTTAAGCAAGCATACAACAATGGCTGAAGGTTGGTCTTTCTGCTTCCGCTTTCTTTCTTATAATCTGAATATGCTTAAATGTATGTGCTTGTTTGACATATTTAGATTTATTAAATCTTTACTATAAATCTGTTTCAAAGTAACCATGAAATATGTTTTTTGAGAGATGGGGTTAGTTTCAATCTCTAACATGCATGGATACTTAATGGGGTTTGCATGGGTTTATGTTTTGTTGTTGTATGTTGGGGAGAAACTGGTATATATATATATATATATATATATATATATATATATATATATATATATATATATATATATATATATATATATATTTGTATGCATTGTGGGTTAGTTCAAAACTATATCGTGTTGTAAATGTTTTAGTAGTTACTTGCATGAGTTTATTATATGGTTGTATATGTATAAATTGGCTAGATATGTTGTTTTCGTAGAAGTGGGTTCCATGATAGGGGCATGCATGAATGGGGTTGTTTCAGTTTGATGATGCTACACATGTGTGTTTATGAGTAACCAATTGTTAAGTTTCAGACTATTTCCTTTCACCTATAAAATGGTCACTATGTGGGCACATTCCTACAGTCCTTAAAAAGAGTATGATGGGTGTGACGGTTGTCGGTTTTCTCTTCTTGGAAGTGGAAGAGAAGGTGGAGTGAGTGTAGAAAGGGTTGATGTTTTGTGTGTATAAGAAAGTAAAACGGTAGAAGCTAGGGGAGTCTTGGGTTGAGTGGTTGTGAAAGAAAAATGAGTGTGTTTACACTTGAGGTTTCGGTAGAAAGAAAGAATAATAGGAGAAGAAGATTGGAGCTTGTATTTGATGAATACAAGAAGAAAGAAAAGATGGATGGGTCTTTAGTTACATGAAGAAGTGGCTTGAATGCATGGCAAGATTATGCGTAAAAGATAGAGAGAGGGAGAAAAGAAGAGTAAGTTTGGTATTATGGGTGTTGGTGGGAAAAGAAAAATGAATGAGGAAGAGTGAAGATGGTGATTTGGGTATACTTGCATTACGTAAATGGTAGAGTATTAGCTCCTAGAAAGTAGAAAAAAATAAATAAATAAAAGAGAGGAAGGGGAGGCTTGGGTGCAGGTTTTTACGTGAATGAGAATGGAGAGATAAGGATAGAATGGGTTTAAGTTTTGTTGAAAAATAAAAGGAAAAGAAAGAGAGAGAGAAAAAAAGGATAGTTAACATTGAGAGTGAGAGGGAGAGGAAGGAACAATGTTCTTCGGAGTTTTATGGTAAAAAAGTGCAGAAAACGGAGAAAGAAAGAGGGAGGGAGAGTTAAGTTACGTAACATGGTGAGAGAAAGCACCATCCCTTTTTCCTCCACCTCCCCACAAATTTTTTTAATGGCAAAATTATCCTTTTACTTATTTATCACAGTGCAAAACATCCGTGAGAACATGAAAATTTCTTCCCTTGCATCAACAATATCAAGATAACGCCTCACGATCACATTCCAAGTGACAGCATTAGGCTGCGGAATCTCATGAAACATCCTATGAGCATCAATCATAACCCTGCACTTGGCATACACATCAACAAGTGAACTTCCAAGAATCACATTGCCACAAAAGCCAAACTTTGTGACCAGCCCATGAACCTGCTTGGAAAGAAGAAGCTGAGAAGCCGCACCACAAGAAGCAAGAACGCTTGCAAAAGTAACCTCCGAGGACCAAATGTTGGACCTAGTCATATTCAGGAACAAGGAAAAAGCCTGGTTTGGGCAATTGGGAGTAAGCAGTAATGAGAGAGTAAAGGATAATTTTGCCATTAAAAAATTTGTGGAAAAGTGAAGGGAGAAGAGGATGGTGGTGGAGGAGGGAGCAACACCCTCAGGGAAAATGAGTGGGAGAGTGGTTTTGGGGTAAACCACATGGGGCCCACCAAAAAGGAGAGAGAAAAATAAATTAAATGGTCGTCGGACCCACTTGTAAAGTAGGTGGGAAGAGAAGTGAACCTAGGAATTTTAGGGTGCGTCAGAAATTTTATTTTAGTGGACAGGAGTCTGAATTTAGTAATTACAACAAACATTTTATTTTAGTGGAAAGGACTATGAACTTAGTAATTATAGGGAGCATCATAAATTCTGTTTTAATGAAGAGGCGTATGAACTTAGTAATTTTAGGGGTGCATCACAAATTTTCTTTTAGAAGACAAAGTGTGAATTTAGAAATTTTAGGGGGTGCGTCACAATTCTATTTCAGTAGACAAGGGTGTGAACTTAGTAATTTTAGGAGATGCGTCATAAATTCCGTTTTAGTAGACAAAGGTGTGAACTTAGCAATTTTCGGGGTGCGTCAGTAAAAAACTATTTTAAAAAAAATAAATTATTGAGAATGGTTGGTTATATTTGTTTGGCCTACTTTTTCGATTGGTTTATACATGTTATTGAGAATATGTATGAGTTTGTGATTGAGCACGGGTTATTGTTTTCAGCCGACGTTTTTGATTGGTTTATACATGTTATTGAGAACATGTATGACTTTGTGTTATGCACGTAAACTATGTTATTTTCTTATAATTTTGTCGGACGTGTGAGCATGTTGGTATGATAATAAGTTTGAGTCTCATGTGAGACAAAGATTCGAGTGTCACCTTTCCTTCTACGCGAGGAAATAAAAGGATGGATATCTCGCCCAACGACTTCGACTCGTGTTGAGAATAATGCACCTGTGCACGTAGTATCGGTATTTTTAGTTGTTAGTCCTTAAGGAGTTGGGGCGATAGGCCTGGTGTTACGATAGAAGATGACTCGAATCGCTTGTTATTGATAATAGGTTATGACGATGAAATACAAGAAAACGACATTGGTTTATGAAAGGCCTTATTGTGATGTTATGTTTGAATTCATTCTTATGTAATGAAATAGGCCTAAAACAGATTGAAAATCTAGTTTCTAGTAATTATAATCGATTAAATAAGTTGTATAATTTGTTAGATTAAGCCAGAACACTTACAAAACTAAATTGGAGCAAATCACTCTGTTATAATCGATTACATAAGTTACATAACCAATTAAAACAGAGATAGGCATAATCTATTATAGAAGTAACATAATATGTTAAGAAAGATAAATGGATGACTAATGAGGTTAAGTGTCAATATAATCGATTAAAACCGAAAGCAAGGTCTAATCCATTATACTGATAGCCTAATCTGTTAAGTCTGTTAGAAGGAGAAGTTATAGGCATAAGTGTTGAAATAATCGATTATACAGGTGTAATAATATGTTAAAACAGAGACAAAAGCATAATCGATTATGTTGATAATATAATCGATTAAACCGCGTTAGGATTTGAATTTTCTATATAAACTTGACTTGAGACCTGTTTCATTAATGCTTTAATTTTCAAATACTAATATACTTTATGACTTTTGTGTACAGGGTGTCTCAAGAACGGTTCTTGGAGGATTTAAAGCATCATTGGTGATCAAACATTCAAGATTTCATTCAAGACCAAGTGGACTTCATTGTTGCTGATATATCTGCACTTGAAGAGTGTATTTTGATCAATGTATCATTGTTTCTATATTGTGTAGCACTTGTGCGAGTAGGCCAAGAAAGAGATTAAGAGTTTTCATCTCTTGTAGTTGGTGAGAGTGAGTGTTTTCCTCTCTTACTTGTGTTGTAATCTAATTTCAGAGTGGTAAGTGATAGACGGGGTCCAAGTCCACTAATTAATCATGAGCTCATTACTAATAAAGTGATCATAATAAACATAGAAGGCACCTATGAAAACTTGCAATCAAGGCCCATGACTAAAGGAATGCATAGAAGGCTCTAAGAGGACCTAGAAAGCATTTTCCAGCAGGCAACTTTGAAGAATTGCATCATTTGGAGCAAGGTTGAAATTGACTTCCGGATTAGGCCACGCTTAGCCCAATTCCGCTATCGCTCAACACTCCAAGAGTTGTCCACACCAGCAACAATGTTTTCTTTTTTTTAGCACATGTATTAAGTGCTTTCTAGAGTTTCAGCACACCATCCATGCCTTGCTACGTGGCTTGTGATCCATCTTTAGTGGCAAGCATCAACACCGTACAAAGCTAGGTGAATCTATTATAAATTCATCATAGCTTCACTTGTAAAGGCACTTTTGATGAATCTAGAAAATTGATTGCTGATGCATTTCCAGCCCTTCTCTTGCACGAAAGTCACCAACCAATGCTTCCCCCAAATCCCCTCTAGCTTCCTTCCTTTGATGGAGGGTCGTCTAAGCTAGAACCACCTCCACTGCACCCAATCCAAGAGCTCGTTGTTTCTGCATTTAGCATCAAGGATGGAGCTATCATGTGGTATTTAGACCCTGGTTTGAAGTGCACCAGTGAGCTAAGTGTTTCCTCTTTTAATTCCACACTTTTTCAAGCTTTCTTGCATGTTCTGTTACTGTTCCATTGAAAATTCTGGGTTTATAGGTTCTGTTTGAGTCTTTTTTTCTGTGCTAGCTTTATTTTGTTTGTGCTTCCTCATTTTAATCGGTCCAATTGTGTGTTTGAGTCATTTTTTTAAGCATCCTTTTTTGTAATGTTGTTATCATGTGCATTTGATTTTTTGTCTTTAAATCTGGTTTAAACTGTGTTCTATGCTGCAATCTGGATAAACTGAAGAAGTGAGCACTATCTGCACGATTAATGAGCCATGACAAAATCAACAAGAGCTCAAGTGCATGAGTTGTGACACTAGAATCAGTTTTTGGATTATTGTGCAGTAGCATAGCTTTGTGTGTTCATTTGCATAAAATTGGTTAATTGAATATGTGATTGAATGTCTAAATCGAGCCAGTACTTGATGTGCACCATATAAGCACTGAATTGCTTCTACAAATGGATTGGTAGGATCAATGGAACACTCCTTTGTCATCAAATCTACAGTTGGCCGAACTACCTTTCCTTGATTGGTTTATTTTTTGATTTTTTAATTATGTGTCACTATCTAGATCATTACTGAACATCCTTGATTTAATTCCAGTGCTTTCAACAAGTTTTAAATGTTGTATATGGATATATTTCAATGTCTAAAGGTCATTTGAATCTGTGCACTAAAACCTGGTCAGGTGAGTTGCTCATTTTTTTCTGCATAAAAGGTTTGAACTAGTCAAAATTTGCAAACATCTGTTTCTGCATCAAATTTCAATATTATCAAGTCTGTTTTGACAACTGAAACTTGGTTATGCAAAGAAATCTTGGCTTGTAGCAACTCTACACAATTTCACTTTCTAAACCACCGATTTTAGTCTTCATTTCTTGTTTACAAGTTGCTTATTACAAAACTGATATTGAGTAATCTGTTTTGGTGCATTATAATATCTTAATCTTGCTAGCAAAAGCTTGGCCAAGTGTGTTAAATATGAAAAACAATAAAACAAAAAAAATACATTGCAAATTAAAAAGCTGAATGGCCAGTGCAAGTTGAATTTGTGAAATCAAGTGCACCAAACTGATTTTCATTCAAGCAATTCATCAAACAGTTTTGACAAATTTTTTATTTGCCTCCAAATTTGATTCAATTGCAGCTTGTTTTGATTTCTTGCTTTATTAATCTGCTCTAGAACTCTTCCTAGGTTCCTTTTGTTGTGCTTTCGTGTTTGCATTCCATTTTCTTGCTTTATTTTCAATTTTTGGCTCTCTTTCCTATCACCTGTTTGATAAAAGGTGTTGTAGTGCAGTATTTTTCTGGTGTATTTCTGGGCAGCAGATTCATTTCTACCACTGATCTAATGCTACTTTGTGATCTGTTTGAGGTGTAAGTACTTGGATGTGGTATAGTCAGAGACTCTTTCATCATTGATAGCCTCCTAGGAAGTGGAGATTTGGTGGAAACTGCAAGGCTTGGTGGATTTCAGTGCTGCAGATTTGTCCTCCTGTTTTGCACAAAAACGCTGCTACAGTAGCCACTGTTACTGCAGATTAAAAGCCCTATTTTCCAGTAGCTGTGAGACTTGTGTGCTTGCCCAAAAATTAGCAAATTATTCTTTGAGAGAAGCCAAAGTTGCATTTCCAAACCCCCTTTTTTTTCTTTTTTTTACAAATTGTAATTGTTTCATCATTTCCATGTCTTGTAAATGGCCATTAGACCATTAAGCAAGTGATTTGGAAGAATTCACAAGTATTCTTCCATCACTTGCAAACTCAAGTGATTTGGAAGAATTCACAAGTGTTCTTCCATCACTTGCAAACTTTGTCTTAATTGTTCAAGTAAAATTGGTAGACAGTGAGTGTGTCTTGGATCCAAAGTTCTAAGCCTCACTTAGAAGATCTCACATCTTTCAATTTTCGCAAGCACATAAGCAAAGTCTTAGAAGTCCGAATTTAGAGTCTAGCTTTTCCTTTTTCTTTTGATTGTTTGTTGTCTTTAGACTTTTAGGAGATCTCACATCTTTCAATTTTTTCAAGCACATAGGCAAAGTCTTAGAAGTCCGAATTTAGAGTCCAACTTTTCCTTTTTCTTTTGATTGTTTGTTGTCTTTAGACTTTTAGTGGATTAGGTAATTTTGATTTAAGGAATTCTAGCAAGTAACTAGGAACATATTTGGCAAGGCAAGACTTGGTACTTAAGCAACCTATAAGGTTACCTAGAATATTGCTCTCAAGTGAAAACTCATATTCCTTACCTCAAGAAAACTTTTAAGTTCACAAGATGTCTGGAAGACAATCCCCTAGGATTAGTGATCCCCCTAAAGAGCAATTTTCTTTCCAAACTCTTGTCAACCAACTCAGTAAGATTGAGAGAAAAATGAGTCAAGAAAAAGTCAACAGAGAGCTACACAATGCCATGGTAAAAAAATGAGTTGAGATTGTTAAGAGAGGAACAAGCCCAAAATAGGGAGAGATCTAAGGGAAGTTACAGTGAAGACTCCCAATGTGAACAAGAACCCTTAAGGGTAGGAGAGTATTACCAGCAACCCTCTTCATCAATAAGACATAGGAGGGAACTTGAATCTCCTCCTCTCCCTAGGGAAGTTAATGTGGTATTGCCTCACTTTCATGGAAAAGATAATGTAGAGGCTTACCTAGATTGGGAGATGAAGGTAGAGCAAATCTTTGCTTGCCACCAAATGGGAGAAGAAAGAAAAGTCTCTCTTGTTACCCTAAGTTTTCATGGGTATGCAATGTATTGGTGGACTGCCCTAGTCCAAGAGAGACTAAGACAGCGAGTCCCTCCAATAAAGTATTGGAATGAGCTTACAAATTCCCTTAGAAGGAGACACATGCCTTCCTATTCCAAAAGAGAACTCATGGATAAGCTCCAAAGATTGCAACAAAAGTCTATGTTTGTTAAGAGTACAAATAAAAGATGAAGTTATCATGATGAGGGCAGGAATAATAGAGGGAGAAGAAACTACCTTGGACAAATTTTTGAGTGGGCTGAATCTTGATATCAGGGATAGGGTTGAACTTGTACCTTATAGAGATTTGAATGACCTTGTTCAAATGTGTATAAAGGTAGAACAACAAAATTTGAGAAAAGCTTATGCTAAAAGAGTTCAATCCCCATTTGAACAGAAAATTGTTAAAGAAAAAGAGCCCTTGAAACCTCTAGCCAAGATAATTGAAAAACCCAAACAAGAATCCTCTTCACACATTTGCACTAGTGAGATCAAGTATTTTAAATGTTTGGGTAAGGGTCACATAGTTGCTCAATCTCCTACCAAAAGAACAATCATTTTAAGAGGTAGTGACATTTATAGTAGTGAAAGTGATTCCCCCACCAGTGCGAGTGAGAGTGAGCAAGAGAAAGAATAAGAAGTGTTTACTGATGATTGTCAACTTCATATTGAGAAGGGTGCTTAACAATCAACCAAGACTAGAACACTTATCATAGAGAGAGAACATCTTTCACACAAGGTGTCAAATTCAAGAAAAATATTGTTCTCCATTATTGATAGTGGTTCTTGCTACAATTGTTGTAGTACAAGGCTGGTTGAAAAACTGAATCTTGTTGTAATACCCCATCCAAAACCTTACAAACTTTGGCTAAATGAAGATGGGGATATAACAGTAAAGAATCAAGTAACACTGGCAATTTCTATAGGGAACTTCAAAGATGAAGTTATTTGTGATATAGTTCCCATGGAAGCTTGTCATGCATTATTGGGAAGACCATCGCAATTTGATCATAATACTACCCATCATGGTCTCACCAATACCATAACTGTGCACAAAAATGACAAGAAATTTGTGCTTCATCCTTTGTCACATGCGCAGGTGGCCAAAGATCAAGCACAAATGAAGCTCAACAAAGAGCAAGAAAAAGAAAAGGAAGAAATAGAGCAAAGAAAAAGGGAACAAGAAACAAGAGAGAAAAAGAGAAAAGAAGAAAAAGAAAGAGAAACAATAGTTGAAGAAAGAAGAGAAAAGGAAGAAAGAGAGAGAAGAGAACAAGAGATAAGAGAAAAGGAAGAAAGAGAGAAAAGAGAAGAAGAGAGAATAGAAAAGGAAGAATGTGAAAGAAAAGAACGAGAAATAAGGGAGAAAGATCAACTAAAAGCACAACCTCCTTCAACGATCTTAATTGAACCCAAACTCTTAAGGGGAGGTTTTCATTCTTTAACTTTTCTCCATTTATCCTTGAATTTCCAAATTTTAACTTGTTTTTCAACGAATTTGCCATTTCATCTTTTCAAATATTGCAACTTTTAACACATGGCAATTAAAAACTTGAGTTATGGTTACCTTTCTAGTCACCACTAACTCAAGACAAAAACAAAACTTCAAATGAAGTAAGGTTTCTTTGTTATCATAAAATTGAAAATTTCAAAATTGAGAAACCTTCTTCTATACATGTTCTTATATATATCTTATTGGATCAAATAGAACTAATTAGAGATATGTTTGATTCTTATTGCAGATTGACATTTGACCTAGGAGGAACTCTTGTGAAGTCGACAATAATAAGTCCACATAATAAAGACGACCCACCAGATTTGAGGACAAATCCTTCTCAAGAGGGAGGGGATGATAGACGGGATCCAAGCCCACTAATTAATCATGAGCTCATTACTAATAAAGTGATCAAAATAAGCATAGAAGGCACCTATGAAAACTTGCAATCAAGGCCCATGACTAAAGGAATGCACAGACGGCTCCAAGAGGACTTAGAAAGCATTTTTCAGCAGGCAACTTTGAAGAATTGCATCATTTGGAGCAATGTTGAAATTGACTTCCGGATTGGGCCACGCTCAGCCCAATTCCGCTATTGTTCAGCATTCTAGGAGTTGTCCACGCCAACAACAATGTTTTCTTTTTTTTAGCACGTGTATTAAGTGCTTTCTAGAGTTTTAGCACACCATCCATGCCTTGCTACGTGGCTTGTGATCCATCTTTAGTGGCAAGCATCAACACCGTACAAAGCTAAGTGAATCTATTATAAATTCACCATAGCTTCACTTGTAAAGGCACTTTTGATGAATCTAGAAAATTGATTATTGATGCATTTCCAGCCCTTCTCTTGCACGAAAGTCACCAACTAGTGCTTCCCCCAAATCCCCTCTAGCTTCCTTCCTTTGATGGAGGGTCGTTTGAGCTAGAACCACCTTCACCTAAGCACTTCATCCATAAATCTCTGCATTTATCTTCCGATGCCACTACACCCAACCAAGAGCTCGCTGTTTATGTGTTTAACACCAAGGATGGAGTTATCAGTTAGGAGAGCAATTGAGAGTTTCATTGTATTCTCAACTCAAATTTGATTTAGTGGAAGGCTCTCAACTCAGGTTGTTGGGAGAAGACTGGATGTAGGATTTTGATAAGCTGAACCAGTATAAATCTTGGTCTTCTTTGATCTTTCTTTTACATTCTCTTTACTTAGTTTATTCATCTTATCTTTGATTATTGATTTCAAGTTTCAAGAACTCATAAAGATTCGAAAAAGATTTTGAAAAAGGTTAAATCCAATTCACCCCCCTCTTGGATTGAGATATATAAAGCTCCTATTTCTAACAATTGTCACTAAAGCTGGAAATCATATTTTAATCGATTAAATAGATCCATTATGACTCAAACTTTTGAAGGATGTGCATCAACAAATAGGCCACCTCTATTTGTGGGTGAGAATTATCCCTTTTGGAAAATCAGAATAAAGATCTTCTTTGTTGATAAGGGGACTTTGCCTCTTTATATCTTTGTTTTTTATGATGAATGGTTAAAAGATTATTAATGGTTTCTTGCACAACAAAATGGCATAACAATTGTTTATATAAACATGTGTGTGCTAGATGATTGAATCCATTAATGTGGAGTGATTTAAGTTTAAAACAGATGAAAAATCTCATTTCTAGTAGAAATAATCGATTAAATAAAGTATATAATCTGTTAATCTAGCTAGATCACTTAGAAGGATAACAGGGGTAAACTACTCTGTTATAATCGATTATACAAGTTATATAATCGATTAAAACAAAAAGAAAGCCATAATCTGTTATATAAGTGAGATAATCTATTAAGGATGGCAAATGGATGACTAATACGATTAAGTGTTGAAATAATCGATTACATAAGTTTGATAATCGATTAAAACAAAAAGGATAGTTTAATCCATTACATAAATAGCCTAATCTGTTAAGACTGTTAAATGAAGCAATAATAGGGTTAAGTGTTTAAATAATCTATTACACACATAGGATAATGTATTAAAACATAAAGGAAAGCATAACAGATTACATAAATAACATAATCGATTATACTGCGATAGGATTTGAAAATATTTAAAACTTGTTTCCATAACGTTAACATTTTCAAATACTGACAAATCTTTTGAGTTTTTGTACAGGTGTTCTCAAAGACACGTTCTTGGAGGAATCAAAGCTTTCTTGGTGATCAAACTACAAGGATTCATTCAAGGAAATTGGACTACATTGGTTCTGATTAATTTTTCACTTTGAAGACTGTGTTCAAGATCAGGTTTTTCAAACAATTTGTATTGTGTACCTATGCGGGGATAGCCAGGTTGAAGAGCTGGGATTGCTCTTGGTATTTGTAAGAGATTGAGTGTGTTAATCTATTGTGTTGTTATTTTGATTTTGAGTGGTGAGAGAAGTGTATTCAGAGGGTTGTCTCTCTATTCTTGTATACTCAATCATTATAGTGGATTCCCTTCAACTAAGGTTGTTGAAGGAGGACTAGATGTAGGCTTGTGATAGCCTAACCAGTATAGATTGTTTGTGTTGATCTTTCTCTACTTGTTGATTCGTTATTCTTTGTTTATTGATTTCTTGAAGCAAAGAACTCAAAGATTTCAAAAATATTTCTACAAAGGATTAATCCAATTCACCCTTCCCCCCTCTTGGCTTAAGATATAAGGTCTTTCTTTTCTTATTTTCTTGCAATCAATACACAAAGGTGTATGAGATGTTGTGACCAATGGACCCTATGAACCAACCAAGATAGAAAATGAGAAGACCAAACCCAAAGAATTTTCTGAGTGGACAATTGAAGAAAGTAGGAGAGGTCATATGATGTAAGGTGATAAACGGGGTCCAAGCCCACTAATTAATCATGAGCTCATTACTAATAAAGTGATCATAATAAGCATAGAAGGCACCTATGAAAACTTTCAATCAAGGCCCATGACTAAAGCAATGCATAGAAGGCTCCAAGAGGACAAAGAAAGCATTTTCCAGCAGCCAACTTTGAAGAATTGCATCATTTGGAGCAAGGTTGAAATTGACTTCCAGATTGGGCCACCCTTAGCCCAATTCCGCTATCAATCAACACTCAAGGAGCTGTCCACGCCAACAACAATGTTTTCTTTTTCTAGCACGTGTATTAAGTGCTTTCTAGAGTTTCAGCACACCATCCATGCCTTGCTACGTGGCTTATGATCCATCTTTAGTGGAAAACATCAACACCGTACAAAGCTAGGTGAACCTATTATAAATTCACCGTATCTTCACTTGTAAAGGCACTTTTGATGAATCTAGAGAATTGATTGCTGATGCATTTCCAGCCCTTCTCTTGCACGAAAGTCACCAACCAATGCTTCCCCAAAATCCCCTCTAGCTTCCTTCCTTTGATGGAGGGTCGTCTGAGCTAGAACCACCTCCACCTAAGCACCTCCTCCATAAACCTCTGCATCTATCTTCCACTGCCACTTTACCCAATCCAAGAGCTCGTTGTTTCTGCGTTTAGCACCAAGGATGGAGGTATCATGACGTCCAAGAACATCATTTCCTTTGCACTTACAATTGATGAATTCTATAGAATCTCGGTATCTCAAATTGCCAAAGAGATTTGGGATGTTTTGGAGGTAACTCATGAAAGGATGAATGAAGTAAAAAGATCTAGGAAGAACTCTTTGATCCAAGAGTATGAAATGTTTAGGATGAAGAATGGTGAGACTATATTTGATGTTCAAAAAAGATTTACTCAAACATAGTGAATCACCTTCTTGCTCTTGGAAGGACATTTGACAAGGAAGAGCTAAACATTAAGATTCTAAAAAGTTTGAACCAAAATTGGCAGCCAAAGGTTATAGCCATATTTGTCAAGGGATTTAACTACTATAAATATGGCTACTTTGTTTCGGAAACTAAGGGAACATGAACTAGAACTGGGAAGATTGAAAGAAGAGGAAGAAGGAGAGCAAAGGCACACAATTGCTCTCAAGACTACTGCAAGAACAACAAATAAAACTGGTTCAAGAAAGTATAAGGCTGAAGATGATCCTGAAGCTGAAAATTTAGATGTTGAGGCAATGAGTTTCATGGTAAAAAGGTTCTCTAAATTGTTGAAATTCAAAAATAAGTCTAACTTTGATTTTGCAGGTAATGCAAGGACAAATAAAAGAAAGGGAAAATCTGTTGTTGCATCAACTTGCTATGAATATGGCAAGGTTAGATATATTAAGCCTGAATGTCAAGTAATTAAAATGAAACAAAAACTAAAGAGAAGAATCATCCAGACAGTAGAAATCAAAGAAAGAAAAGGGCCTATATAGCTTGGGAAGATAGTGCTCAAGCTCCTGTTCAAGTGAATCTGATGAGAGCATTAAAGAAATAACAAATTTTTGCTTGATGGCAGTCTTAATGAGTTCAGAAAGCAGTGCAAGCTTTTTTGAAGATGAAATCATAAAAGACAGGTATTATCAACTTCTTGATGCATTCCAAGAATCACATGAAGAGGCTAGGAAAATGCAATACTCAATTAATATACTTAAGAAAGAAAATAAGTGTCTAGAAAGTAGAGTAGACAACCTAGACAAAGAGAATGAAAGGCTGAAAACTGAACTAGAAGGTTTAGAAAATTCACCTAGGCAAACCATAGAAGAGAGTAAAGTGAGTGTTCAAGAGTGTGAGAATTGTCCAACATAGTTGGAAAGAATTAAGTACCTCATGAACACTTTGTCTAAATTCACTCTAGGTAGTTCTAACCTTGAAGTCTTACTTGGATTACAAAGAAGTGTACTAAACAAGCAAGGAATTGGCTATACCCGTAAAAACAGTAAATTGAAGACTAGAAAGTTCATTGACATTAGTAAACCCTGATCTATAACATGCTTTTACTACAATCATATTGGTCATCTATCAAAGGTTTGCTACTACAAAAATGTTGGTGTGCCTAAGGGTAAATTTAAATGGATTCCTAAGGAATCACCACAACTACCTAACACTAACCCTTTGTTCACTTGAATGGATTTGAGGGAGAGTGATTGAGTGGATTTGAAGATAATTTTTTTTGTTGTTTATTTGAGTAAATTTGGAGGTAAGTGAGAGTGAATTTGGAAGCAACGTTGGTGAGAATTAGTGTAGGATTTCATTGATTTGACAGATTAAAAAAATTTACTTCCAAATCCACTCTCACTTACCTCCAAATTCATTCAAATAAACAACAATAAAATTTATTTTTAAATCCTCTCAAATCCACTCAATCACTCTCCCTCAAATCCATTCAAGTGAACAAAGCCTAAATGACCCAAATTCATTTGGATACCTACATCCAAGGCTTTTAACTGTTTTGCATGTAACTGAGATGAATTGAAGATGTCTGTGCTAAGGTGAAATGTAGAACTGAAACATATCTCACAATTCAAAGTGATCATAACACCTTGAAGACATCAAACTTGGTAACAAGCATTGATATTGGTAAAACATGCATATTTTACATTTTGCATAAACATTTTGACATGTATGATGGGTGCTTGATGCTAGATGTAAATAGGATGAGTAAAAATATTCAAAATGACCAAATATGTGAGTTTTAATCGATTATGTTAAGACCATGATTGATTGGGCATTCTTCTCTGTTTTGCTAGAATTGGGTTTTGTTACTGATATAATCGATTACATTAAAAATATAATCGGTTAAAATAGCTTTAGAAAGGGTTTTTCAAACTTTAAACAAATTCCCCACTTCTCTTAATCAATTAGGTTGAAACCCTAATCAATTAAAATGTTCTTTCATTTCTCATTCTTAGAATCTTGAGATCAAAATTCCTTCACTGTCAAAAATCCTCTCAAACCTATAATCCTCATGGCCTTTTCTTCAAAATGTGTCAAAAGGGTCGCTCGGAAAACCAGGTCAGCTAGTCCCACCAAGTGGATAAGCGATGAAGAAGCTCAAACGAATTCTGAATGCTTTTGGCGTATTCGAAAAATCGTCGCCCACAAATACACAGGGATAAACTATTTTCGAAGAGAAGGATTCATCTTTCAAGACTAGTTGAAGTATCAAGGGCTGGCAAATTTCGTGGAGATGTCTAGTGAGTGGTACCCAGATTTAGTAAAGGTGTTTTGTGCAAATCTAAAAGTATTTGATGGTACTATATGCACAAGAGTAAAAAGAGTAGATATTAGACTAGATGAGGATGTCTAGACATTTATTGCTGGTATACGTCCAAGAGGCTACAAATCTCATCTAAGAATGCTTGAAGTAAACAAGCTTGCCATATAAAACATGCTTGAGAAACCCTGAAGAGCCTAGAGATTACACATTATACAGGGAAGGGGGTTTAAAAAGAGATGATAGATTGTGTGCATTTGTCATTGCATGGATTCTATTGCCTAGGGGGAGCAATCATGCTCAACTAACTACAGAGGACTTTTATCTGATCCATGCCTTGAAGGGAAGACTTCAAACCGATTGGATAGCAGCTATTTGTTATCATATGGTCAATATAACAAAACAAAATTTGGCAAAGCTTCCCTATGTTATCTTTTTGTCCAAGGTTATTAGCCATTACAATGTTGATCTCACTAATGAGGTGACAAGAGACTGTAATAAAACCAATCTTATCTCCAACCTTGCCTTGCACCACATGGGACTTAGAAAAAGTGAAACAAGATGGGCATTCAAGGATGAACATCAGCCCATGGAAGGAGAAGACATTGAGCCATTAAATATGGACGCTTCAAATGCAGGACCTGCCTTCAAACCAAAGACATATTTTGAAAGGTTCATGGTTAAGCAATCAAGATTCAGTCAGCTAGGTTTGACAAACTTGAAAAATCATTTGTTGAAATTCAAAAGAAGTTAGATAAGCAAAACATGGATGATGAATTTGATGATGAAGATGTCTTTGGAAGTGACAGTGAGGAAGATATGGAAGAAAAAGTAACTTACAAATGTTACATAAAGGGGTCATGGTCTCCATCTGCCACCACACTCATATTATTCTTGTTTCTTTCTCTTCATCCCCAAGCAGAAAATAAAGAAGAAACCTAAGGTGCTCTATAAAAAGAAGATCATAACCTTATTAATTATTCCCAATATCTAATCTTTTATGTACGCTTTTGTTTTCTGTTATAAAGAAAATTGTGAACTATTCTATTGATATGTGATTCATAACCTCAAATACTCTTCTTCATTATAATTAGGAATAACACTTTTAAAATATTCTTAAAAGTAAGATCTTACTAAAAAAAATACTTGTCATCTTTTTTCTATAATGTGTACTTGAATCAATAATAATAGTAATGAAAAATACTTGTGTAGTCTCTATAATATATTAAACTCTTTAGACGTTTTGTAATCTTTTAGAATATATTACAACCCTTTAAAAAAAATTTCAAGGACGAAATGTCTTAACTTATCATCTATTTTATTATCTTTGTTATTACATATTTTTATTATCCTTTGAAATTAATTATTTTCTCAAAATAGAAGACTCATCTTTCACAATTTTTTTAAAGTATTTAAAATTTAATTCGTACTTCTAAAATTAATATGAAAAGGAGTTGAATGTTTTAACTCATTATAAAATATATTTTTTTAACTTGTGATGATTGGATTTACTCACTAATAAAAACAAGTTTTTTTTTATTATTGAGAAGGACTCTACTTGTATTTTTATGGTAGCAATGTTTCAAATTCTAAATATATTAAGAAATGTATTTAGAAACTTAAATATTTCACAAATAAAAAAGTGTTTGATCTGATAGCAAATATATTTAGGATTCTTAATTAACCAATGACCTCGTACAATTTGGAAACAAAAAGTGTCCATGTTTATATACATTATTTAATGATGAAAATGAGTTGAATTGGATAGGGATAGTGAATTATCTTTACCGAATTCTATAAAAAATATATGTTTTGTTATTAGTTTTATCATTTGTTAGATATTCCTCCTCTCACTTAATTATAATTTTTTTTTTCAAATCTAAAAAAAATTAATTTTTTTAAAGAACCAAACAATCTAAATGTAATAAAAAAACAAACACAAAAAATAAACAAATAAGTTACTAAAATTGATATTTTTGTAGCATTTATCCATTTCTAATATTAGAATCATGAATAGATAAATCCATAATATTTTTCTCTCCTGAAAACATACCATATTTTATCTTCATCTACAAAAAAACTGCTAACTAATAATATTGAAATATAAAATAATAAATAATTAAATTAAATTAAAATAATCAACTCGACTCACCATGGCGGGTGTACTGGATTTTAAGTGTGCCAGATTGAAAATTGATCCGTATCAAAAAATGACATTTTTTTCAAACCCAACCCGACCTAAACTCGTGGTGAGTCAGGTTGACCCATAGGTTCTAATCCATTTTGACAACACTAATATTTATAAAAAAAATTTGTGGTAGGAAATGATATTTTGCATATATATATATATATATATATATATATATATATATATATATATATATATATATAATTTTTTTTAAAATTTTAAATAAATTTACTTAAAACCAAAATTTTAAAATATAAAATTAAATAAAAAAATACTTTTTAAGTACAATTCAAATAAAACTATTTACTAAAATGTTATAATGCATGCAAATTTGAATGAGTTGTATAAAAGTATAGAATTTTTAAAATTAATCCTTTTGAAAATATCTTCAATTTTATAGGTCTAAATAAAAAAAATATATGAAATCAATTTCCAAACAATTCTTCAATAATTATTATTTTTCACTAGTAGCTTTATTTTGATTACTCCATTTAAAAAAAATTGTAAAATAAAACTCACTAATAAGTATTTTTCAAGAAAAAAAATATAGAAAATAATGGTTAACCATAACTTTAGTCCATGAATTTTGACAAAGAATTTGAATTCTGAAAAAAAAAATTAATATATCATGATTCTCAAACTTTAAAAATAAATAAATATAATTATTTTAATTCAATTATATTAAATTTTCTTGATATATCAATTGTGTTTCGTACTAATAGTTAAATTATTTATATAATTTGAGTTGTTTAGACAGTTTAAGCTTTAATATTTACAAAGAAACACATTTCACATGTAAAAAAAATTTAACATTAATTGACTTAAAAAAACTTATATCCATATCCCAACAAAATTTAAAAACTACAAACATACTTACCCAAAAAATAATTATAAGTGGGTAACATATATCCACTGTTCATATACCATGATCCTCATACCCATTATCCACATATATTTATTAAAATATTCATTTAGTATCTACTCTTAAACTTTTTTCAGAAATATCCGTGAATATTGATTTTTCTACTATTGGTAGGCATGTGTACAGGTGTGAAGTTAGTGAATAACCATTTTTATTTCTTTTTAAAAGATTAAAGTAGTAAGAGTGTAACCCGTATATACAATCTTTTATATTGTATGTCTTTAAAATAAATCTGTATTTCATTTTCCGTAAAGTGCAAAAGAGATCTATAAAAATAAAAAAGATTAAAAATACAAGAAGAAGAAAAATGAATTATTAATGAAATTTCACAGCATAAAAGTATTAATTTAATCAGAATACAATTTTGTATATCATATAACATGTATATGATAAATTTAATAATTTGTTTAGAAAAAGATTTCTGAGTTCCACGGCCCAATCCGTGGCCCATGTAAAAAATGTTTCGCCATTTTCTTCTCGGTACTTTCTGCGATGTTTACGTAGATGGTGTTGAACAGCCATGGAGAAGCCATCGTCGTCGCTAAAATCGAGCACGAAGGTGAAAGCTTCGAGCGATGCGAACACCAGCTTGAGTATGCTGAATGAGGATATTCTTCAGAACATTCTAGCGAGGCTTCCTGCTGTACCATTCGCTTCCGCAGCGTGCGTCAGCAAAGCATGGAACTCTCTCTGCAATCGCATCCTCTCTCGTCCCAAACTCTCTTCTGCGCTCTCTCTCAACCCTTCGCTCCCCGTACGCCTCTTTCTATCTCACATTTTACTGAATTAGGGTTCGGTAATAAACCTACGGAATGATGTCGGTTAACGCTTTACAATTTCGAATAGGATGCTGTCAACGAGGTTGTGCAAAGGGTTCTGTCGGAGCCAATTCGACCACATTTTGCTATTGCCAATACTGGAACTGGATTCTGCACTTCCAAGACTCTGCGGCTTGTAAGGAATTAATACCTTCACCTCTTTTGATTTTTTGCTTTATTGTGTTTGCTATGCAATTGGCTTAATGCTTATGTTACAGATTAGACAGTCATTGGGATCTAATATTCCCGTTATTGTTACCGTGGCAAATGGTATTATTGGAAGGGATGCTGTTACTGATGAGTTTAAAGAGGTTGGGTTTTGATATTTGTTTTCTGTTGTGATAGAGATTTTCTGAACTCGACTAAACGCAGGGTGATTTATGTAGGTCAAATGGGGTGCCCTTTTTAGTGGCTTTGGTGAGGAAACATATGCAAAGTCTATAAACGAAGGCTTAGTTTTGACTGTTGGCTACTTGCCGGGATTGAAAGTCGAAGCTGTGCCGTTGCGGCGGCCACAAAAGGTAGTAAAATCCCTTTAAGAATTTGGACTTGTGCATTCTCAGGAAATGAATATGTAATCTAAGAGAGATAGAGATAGTAAGACATTGTGAAAATGAATGTTTGTACAACCCAATTTTAGGGGTTGATGCCAAGTAGATAGAGATGGCTTATTGAAGACAGGTGTTAAAGAACATAAAAAGAACATGACAGTAAAATATTTGTCTGTTTTGCATTGGTTTTTCATATTATTAACTACACACTTTACTAAACAGACGAGTCTCAATCCATAGACTAACACTATGACTATTTGATCTCTTTTAACATCACAGTTAGCATATTAGATCGTTTTTTAGATGTGCTTGTCTAAGCTCAGAACCAGAAAGGCATTAAGGCATAGTGTGTGGTTCAACCAGTATGAGTCACTAATGTTGCCTCACCTCAGTTCCTTAGTTGCACCCTTTCGCATCTTTATACTGATTACTTATATTTAAATGAGGGTTTGCTTTATTCTTTTATTTATTTTTTCCACCAGTCATCTCAAGCACCTTGGGTCGACAATTTTATTAAGGATATTAAGGAATATTCAGCCATTGCCTCCGGTCGCCAGTTCCCTGTTGGGATTATATTGTTTGGAGTAAGTTTATAGCTGCACGCATATATACTAATTTTATTTTATGATCTTTTTCATTATTTATTTAATTCTTGGTTATGTTTCTGATACTCTGATTTGGCTGCGTAGGAAGCAAGCAGTGACATGAAATTGGTTCTGGAGAAATTGGGTGAGTGATACTTATATGCATATCATTTGGTATTCCTGTATGTATTATGTTTCTTAGTTATGCACTTTTGTTTAATATTTTCATTTTCATTGCCTCTTTACTTTATGAGGAATATAGTAGGAGAAAATTGGCGTGGTGCTTGGTAGGCAAAAGAGCAAGGAAGGAAATTATTTCATGGGGTTTATTATGTGCACAATTTTTTTACTAAAAGATATAACTTCGTGTTTACTCTAAAATTTTTGTTGTCAAATATCTATGGGATACATATCTGTAATTTGTACTTGACTTTAGATTCGGAAACTGTATTCTACCAATGTGTTTTAGATCATTATTTTAATTTGTACCCTTTTACTACAAGCTTGTGCTTTTCAATTTCATTATTCTTTTTTTATCAAAAATGATGTCTTGTTTTCATTTCAGATTATGCTATGCCATTGGACACTATCGTTGTGGGTGATGAGAGAGGCTCCTTTGACTTTGTACCCAAAAGTGGGAATGATTCTAGAATCATTTGTAGTAAAAGAGGAAACGTAGAAGCTGTTGCTCTGGTATTTGCTCAGGACAGAGATAGGTCTTTGGGTATGTCTTGTTATCTTTTGACATGATCCATGATATAATCCATGTAACTGCGTGCATAATGCCCTTTTTCATTGAGAGAGAGAGAGAGAGTGACTTCCCCCTCCAAGGCAACCATAACAACCTCCATCCTCTTCTCCTCACTGACTTCTTTCAAACAAAAATACCTCTCCAATATGTTAGTCCAGCAATAAGCCTCGTCTCCCACAAAAATAGGAATGTCCAACTTTCTCCATTTTGAAGAAGCCACGACATAACCTCCCCCCTCATTCTCTCTACCACCGTCACTGCTTCCCTTGGCAACAAAAGAGTTATCTTCTGTATGTTTATCGAATGACGCTAACCTTTCTACCACCACTGTAAGCCCCTTAGTCATATCCTCCAAACAGTGGAACCTTCTATGATTCTCATTGTCCCGTTCTTGCACTATTTTTTCCAGGCCATCCAATCTTGATTCCATTCTTGTATTCACCATGCCCCAACAACCACCACTACACCAGGAAAGAGGCTCTGAATACCAATTGATAGGTACCCAAATTTTATTAACACTGTAAAGAACTTCAAGACAGATTCTTGGATGATTTCTTAGGAAAACCAGACAGCTTGGTCTATGTTTAATGACTGAGAACACAAAACAAAATCCCAGGTCTTTCGAGACGACTTGTCTCTCCCTTCCTTACACTTACAATCTTCATAAAACCTTCTAAAAACAACCCATATACAGACTATATATAGTAGTCTGTTTACAACAATCCACCTCTGTTAGGTTCCTGGGTTTGGAACCTAACAACACACCCTCTCGATGCCGATAAAAGAGATGAAACCCAAACAATAACACCACTGACAATAGATAATAGAGATGAAAGAATGGATTCTCTTATTCACAGTAGTAGAATTGTCACTTTACAGAAAATGGGGTTGGGAGCATAACCTCCCTGGTTGAGAGCATAACCTCTCTCTACAGGCTAAACCTGACTTTACAAAATAATACTCGATAATCCTCTACAGAGTTACAAGAGCTCTATTTATATCAGCTCTGACCCGCTACACCTTTTACAATCGACACCCCCACACCCTTAACTCCTAAACCCACCTATTCTATCATCCTATATCCTAACATTACACCCCCCCTGCAGAACAACCTTGTCCTCAAGGTTGGAGTCGAAAAACTTGGTCTCTTGGCTCCTCTTCATCATCTTGTTATCATCTGAAGAGAATCCACTGGCTACTGCCCACCAATTCAGGTCGGGAGGCTTAGGTGGTGGCAATTCCGCCTCCACTATCTTCCATTCTTCCTCTTTCCTTCCTATCACCCCCAAATCCCACACCAAGGTCCATGGTTCTACTTCCTTTACTTTTAACAAAGCTTCTGGCTCCCCCCACCTTCTAGCTAGTGTTGGATCCCCCTTGCTAAATACCTTCTTCCCTCCTTGATTGAACACCCTAGTCAATACCGTTTGGTTTCTTCCTTTAACGGGCAACACCGTTCGGTTTTGTCCTTTAATGGTCAATACCGTTTGGTTCCCTATCGAACCGTGCAGCTTCATCGCTTTTGGCTGAATAGGGCCTCCAGCCGAGAGAGTGGACAACTCCGTCTGCTTCAGGTCTAAATCGGTCTCGGATCGCTCGGCAACCTCACCTGGAATATTGCGCTCGACATCGGATCGTTCGGCAACCCTTGATCTATCGTTTGGTTCCTTCCCGCTATCTTCAACCGTTCGGTTCGTGTTGGTTTTCTTCCTCTGCTCATTCCCCAAGCTCACCTGTTACGGTTGGGTATCCTCCATGGGTAAACCCTGTTCCTCGACCAGTCCCTTGCCTATGAAATTGTGGCTGGCTCCACTGTCGGTCAAAACCATACTCGTTCGGCCCCTTATTAAACCGTTTGGTTTCATCATTTTTGGCTGAGTGAGGCCTCCAGCCGAGAAAACGGACATCTCCATCTGCTTCCGGTCTACTTCGGTCTCCGCTTCCTCAGTCTCCAACCCTTCATCCTCTCCCAAAATAACCGTCCCTCGACTCTTTTCTGGCCACTAATGGCCTGGATCGAACGGTCGTCCTGGATTATGGCGATCGGCCTCTAACCGTTCGGTAACTTTCAATCGGCATGGGTTATAGCAATAGGTCTCGGACAGTGTCACCTCTTCGCTCGGTCGTCCCCAAGACGACTGGTCTTCAATCCCGCTCCTGTTCCCGACCTTTTCACCTCCTTGGAATTCTTCAACATCCTTTGCAATCTGCATCGCCACCGTCCCCGTCTGTTTTGATGCCGCCAAACGCTCAACGTAGGTTCCAAACCTTGTCACAAGGGCTTCCTTCAACCCATCCCTTGAACGATTCTTGGCTTTCTCCTTCCAGGCTCTGAACCAGTAGCCCGCGCTGCCCTCCATGCTTATGTCTGCGAACCGCACTTTCTCCTCCTCGGCTACTCCTTGAAGATCGAAAACCCTCTCCGCCCTATTGATCCAGTTTAACGGGTCTAGACCTTTGAAAGCGGTTAATTCAACCCTTTTCCGCCATTGATTTTGCACCTCCTGGTGATTGCCACCGTGATTGTGGGTTTGGGTCCCACCGTGATCGCCACCCACTCTCCTTCCAATATCTTCCTCGCACCGTCGCTGGTTCCCGTTTACGGAAGCCTGTCGCTGGTTCCCGTTTACGGAAGCCTGACTTCCACCTGATTGTTCGTCGTTGTTGTGAGCCCGCTCCCCCCATCATCCTCATTATTTCTTGCAAATCTTGGCATATTGCAGCATAATTTTGGCGTATTGCAACATAATCTTGGCATATTGTTGCATAATCTGGTCACAGCTCCCCTGTCTGCGCCTTCATTCTATCAACCGCAATTTCCTTCACCCTCACACGATTCCAGCGGTGTCTCGATTCGGCAGCGTCTCGATCCGACAACGTCTCGATCCGATAGCGTCTTGATCCGGCAGCGTCTTGATCCGACAGCGTCTCGATCCGACAGGTTCTTGACTACTTCTTAATTCCAGCACCACTCTCCTTAGGAAAACCGACAGTGCTCCTGTTGAAACGGCAACACTCTGGATGATCGGGCCGCTTCTCGAAACGGCAAGTCGGACCAATTTGTTAGGTTCCTAGGTTTGGAACCTAACAACACACCCTCTTGATGCTGATAAAAGAGATGAAACCCAAACAATAACACCACTGACAACATATAATAGAGATGAAAGAATGGATTCTCTTATTCACAGTAGTAGAATTGTCACTTTATAGTGAATGGGGTTGGGAGCATAACCTCTCTCTACAGGCTAAACCTGACTTTACAAAATAATACTCGATAATCCTCTACAGAGTTACAAGAGCTCTATTTATATCAGCTCTGACCCACTACCCCTTTTACAACCGACACCCCCACACCCTTAACTCCTAAACCCACCTATTCTATCATCCTATATCCTAACAACCTCACAGACAGTTATAATTGCCTGTTATCCTTATTCCTCCTAACATACACTTTCCTCCTAAACCTATCATGGAATGATTGCTTCAGATTTGGGGAGAGGTTTAAGAGCATGGTGATTTGACACTTGCAATTGGGAATGTTATAAAGTCCACTAAGTACATTACTAAGCTTGAGGAAGATGTGATAATTATGAAATATAGGGAGCGAGTTGAGTTGTTGATAGTTCCTTTCCTTCTTTCTCACCAAAATATTCTCTCTCAATAGGCCATACACAAGAAGCCATATACCATAAAGAATATTACTCTTCGCTTTTGAATTCTAGGTTCCTAACAAATTGGTCCGACCTGTTGGATAGAGGAAGAGGTGGAAGCATGGAAGAAAGAGTAAATACTATGGAGAAAGGGGCCAACAAACAAGGAAGAGCCATGACAAAAAAAAAGATTGTATGCAAGAAATAAGGGAAATCATCCAAGAAATAAAAGACATGCTACAAGAACTCATTAATGATGGAAGGGGCTCAGAAGGAAGTGAGAAATTTGTCATGAAAGGAAAGAAAGAGGGAATAACAAGTATGGATGCTGAGAAAGATAGTCTGCAAAACATCAAGAAAGGTAAGAAATTCTCTAAAGAAGGAGAGTTCTTGGCTAATGATGAAGAGAAGAAGGAAGAAAGATATCCACAGAGTAGTAAACCAGATGAGGGAGAGAAATTGTTGAGGCCTAGGGTTAAAACAGTGGTGTCAGGGAGCGACCCAGTTGAGGTTTGAGTGTCCATGGGTGCATCCACTATAGCAGTTACAAATCCATATCTCGAAATTCCTGACATTATAACACCAGCAGATCTTGCTTTTGGCAATGGCCACAAAGGAATTTCCAGTTTTCTTGTAGAGTCTTTATCAACTAGCCATCTTGAATTACTAACAATGGAGGAAGATAAAGATGGGGAAAGAAACTTCAGGAATGGAAGCAATGCAAATAGTTTCAGAGCGAACTGCGACACTTGTGCTTTACGGGGATATACCAGATGTTATCTGCCTTAAGGATTTTCTCAATGCGGTCCAGAATGTTACACAAGTTTTTGATCAAATTCATTAAGTATACAAAAAATTCATCAAGTATACAAAATGCAGTCATTTTAGAGGAAACAGTTAGCTCGGCATGATGATGATGATGAATTTGGATGGTCAGATCAACAAGCTCTTTCCTTTTTAGCTTGTAGGATGAACAAATCTGAACAAGGAGAGGGTTTAGCCATTGCCGCCGCTATACAAATACAGAAAAAGTTTCAGGGTTGGAAGAAGAGAGGAGAAAAGAATTCTTCGTCATGGAATTGTTAAAATCCAAGCCCATGTAAGAGGTCACCAGGTCAAAAAGTAATATAGAACAATCATATGGTCCATGGGAATCCTGGAAAAGAAGCCGTTCTTATTATTAATGGAACAAAAGGAGTCAATAATTCTCTCATATCGACCAACCAACCAAGCCTCTAGACCTGAATTGGAGGGTAGTAACACTCTCATATCGACCACCACCCAAGACTTTTTGGCAATTTTGTAGATTGAGCTTTAACTCTTTGTGAAGGGGAAACCCTTGGAGGAGAGAGTGCTCTTCTATTTTTTGTGTTCTTTTGGGTCTATACAGTCTATACTTAAAAGAATATTACTCTTCTTTCTCTTTTGAATTTTGGGTTCCTAACAGTTTATTTCTTAAGGTGGCCTTGAGTTTCCATTTATGCTTAGATTAAATTTGTGTTTAGTGGCTAAACTTTCTTGAGTTTCCATGTTCATTGTTGTTTGTGATATAAAACTAAATCATAATTCATAACAAGTTCTAATTCAGGCTAAAAATATTAGTTGAAACTTGTCGCTATCTTAGAGGTTTGTTGGCCTTATTGTGTTACTCACTATCGGTGGTTACCAAAGCATTCATGAATACCTATTCCCATGCATTAGATGTTCAGTCCTTTGCGGGACAGGATATGTTAGATTGGGTCAACCACTTCCCCATACTGGGTGAAGATTGGGAGATGCAAGTCAGCTTGAAGAAGCTTTCACCATTAAGAAGGACATGAGAAACAAAAGTACTAATTAAATGGAAGGAATTGCCTGACTTGAAAATTCTTGGGAGGATCTCTGATATGAACCAGGCTCAGGCCCAGTATTTACTTGATAGAATCACTTATTATGGAGTTCTGTCAGTTGACTTGTTTTAGTGAGCTTCATGTTGATGACACTTACCTCAGTATCTACTTTCATGTTTGTTAATGTTAAATTTGAAGTGGTCACTTTTAAAATTTGTCTGAGGAAGTTGGCAAAAATAAGTGATTATTTCTCCAAAATAAGTTGAATCAAAGTCAAGAGTTTGTTGAATAAAAGCTTTATTAAGTTTTTTACCTAATCGTGTCCAAAACACAAATTATCAATATTGAATACAAATGTCACCAGTTTTCTAGTATCCATCCATCGTAGGATAAGCACCCTCATTGTTTTTTCTTTACCATGTTTCCCTCTCTTTTTTGTTCTGCCTTTGTATGTGTGAACAAGTTGAATAATAGTCTATCTTGTGCATTGTTTTACTGTTGTGATTGTTTCCAGTCACATGGCATGATTTACTAGTCTTTTAACTTAGTTGTTTTTTACAAGTTACTTACCTTTGCTATGGATTGATTTCACTGCAGGAACTATTAGGTTTCATGTTGCATTGTCAGATGGTGTTTCAACTGTGGGTCCCAGATACAAGGCAGCCTCAGTTAGAGCAAACTCCACTGATTGTGCAACATGGCTAACTGCTAGGAGGGAAGGGCAACAAGAACTTCTTGATGGTCAGAGTATTCTACTTGATATCAATAATTTGGTGCGCAATTATATGCATATTTCTAGGCAAAATTAAATATGGAAAAATATATTTAAATTATTTAGAACTCGTCAAACGAAGTTTTATAGAATGACCATTAGATTTCATGTAATAAATAAAATACCCTTGTGAAGAAATTTACAAATGACTGTTTGGATCCAATTGCAAGGTACGGAATTCTCGTATGGGATTTATTTCTTCTTAAATATGTTTTTTATTTTCTTAACTTAAAAAATGTTGCAGCTGGAGAATCATATTGAATCTCCTGATTTGTACATCGGGGTAATTAAACATAGGAAATTCTCCACGGGAGCAGAGAAGCCAATGCCAAGAACCTGTGTTGCATATCATGGAATTGTGGGGTATGACTGAAACTACTTTAGATGTTCTACTTCCTCATCAATGTCTATTCTTCTCTCATTCTCTGGATTCGTTTTATTAATATTTTTTGAAAAAGGACTGAATTTTACGACATCTACCTTTTTAGTGCCATATCTTATAATCCCATTATTCCATCCACTGTCATTTTCAACTGCTGATATTAATTTTGGTTTATCTAGCTTGGATGAATTACAGTGCTTATGACCAACTCAGCTAAAAGATATGGTAGTCTAAATTTACAAATTTGGTAAATTGTTTTCCTATAGTCTTAAAAAGTTGTTTTACCCATATTTTTGGAATCTTGTGCTATGTTGAAAAACAATTGTAGGAGTGGCAATGTGTAATTATTATTGTACTTCAAATTCCTGGATGCTGAGTATATGGAACTAGAAGCAATCTTCTAATTCATTAATGCTTGTTTGGTGATTTTGTGAGGTTGAGTAAGGCATAAATCCTCCTACGTGTGTTTAAATTGTAACTGTTAATCTGAGCTCAAATTCTTTGAGAAAAGACAAATGCATGTATGCATGATTGCCTAAATTCTTTTTGTACAATCCTAGATGACATGAATTCTGTCCAGAATGAAATACGGGTGCACACAATATTTTTTAACATAATTGTAAGTCTAAGCTAATTTTTTGTTTTGATAGATGGTATTACTTTATTACTATAATATTGAGATCACTTAAATATTAAAAATGGTGCCCAGACAGAAATAATGGGAAAGATGCTTCTGCTGAAATTGGAAATGAATCTTTATTAGCTTTTATGACAGCCATTTGATGTTTTTATATTGGTTTCTTTTCGTGGAGCCTGGACATGCCCTGTTATATAATCAATTTTGTTCCCATTCTTTCACGTAAAATTATGGGTGTACTTGCAATCCTTGGCCTTTAAAACACGTATCTAAGGTTCTCCATAGCCTCTAGTGAAACTGTCACCATTGGCATCATGAGGCTCATGACCATGTGTGCGTTTTTTTTTTTTTTTTGCTCTTTTATGAGACCTCTATTTCCGTAGCAGGTATTTGTGCTCTTAATAAAAAGGCTAAGTTTTTGTGTTTGGACAGAGGTGATGAAGAGTATCTGTATGTGGACGGCATCGGCATAAAAACAGGAGATTTCTTTCAATTCTACTTTTCAGATCCCAACACTGCCTTAGCTTCATTAACCAAGGTCCATGAAGCCCTCAAGAATATTACATTGGAAAGAAATTCCAAGAGTTGCAAGGGTGATGAAGACAATACTGCCAATGTTTTTGGAGGTTTAATTTTTGCTTGTTACGGCCGGGGAGAATCCTTCTTTGGACGTCCCAATGTTGATAGCTCCCCTTTCTTGGAGAATTTTCCAGGAGTGCCCTTTTCTGGAATATTTTGTGGTGGAGAAATGGTGCGCCCCTGTACCACTGTGATTGGTCAATGTGAAGGAGCAAGCCCCTCTAGTTGTTGTCTGCATGTCTACAGCACTGTCTACTTGGCAATGTCTTATACTCCTCCCTCTGTGGAAGATTAGACGTTCATAATTTCCTTCCATAGTGTAAATTTCTTAGTTAAGTAGGATGCCATTTTACCCTCTGCCTAGTAGTTAATGGTTATGGAATTTGTGTTTTTTTTTCCTTTTTCTATACATTGTTCTTTTATTTATCTATCATAATAGCATTATGAAACTTTCTCCATACCCTCTGATATGATCATACATAGGTCAAGAATGAAGAGTTTAAAGAGTGACAAAAAGCATAAAAAAGAGTAGTATAGGTTCTTGGCTTGTATTTTGCCTCTTGTTTTTTTTCTGTTTATTTTGGTTGTAGAGCTTATAAACTCTTTTTTTCTTTAAAGTACAAGAAATATGGGATTTCACATAGTTTGGACTTAAAAAAAAAAGAAAAATAAATAAGCTTTCTCCTTTTGTTACTTCTAGTGCAAATAATCATGCGTAGTTTGTAATTTTTGATTTTTAGACTCGTTAGGAAGCTTATAAACCCTTAAGCAATGAAAGAATTAAGAGATGTGGGACTAAGAACACTTGAAAACGTGGTTGTCCAGACTTGGAAGTATTCTAAGTCCCATCCCTTAAATCCTTCCACTTAACTCATTCTTAAGGTTATATAAGCAGCATAGGGGTTTCTTTTGTAGAAATCTTTGAATGAATCAATTTTAAGAGTGAATTGCATTCCTACATTTCTTCTTTGCGATAACAATCTGTCTCATAGTCTTTTTGAGGATCTTATCTTGAGCAAATTAAGTAGTGATCCACCCATTGACACTTATCTTGAAATCCTTTTCAAGTATGTGTCTACACATTTTCCTTATCCTTTCTATTTTTTAATTTTAATTTTTTCCATTCCTTAATTGTCATTAGAAATAGTTTCTCTCTAAGCATGTTATTCCCTATGCATGCTTAGAGAGAAACTATTTTTAATAGACAATTAAGGAACAAAAAGAATTAAAATTGGAAAAAAGAAAGAATAGGAAAAACTTATGAGGTGTAGACATGCCACTTGAAAAGGATTTCAGGATAAGTATCAATGGGTGATCGCCACTTGATTTGCTCAAGATAAGATCCTCAAAAAGAATGAGACATATTGTTATCTTAAAGAAGAAATGCAAGAATGCAATTTACTCTTAAAATTGATTCATTCAAAGGTGTCTGCAAAGAAGACCCCTAGGTTACTTTATAGTCTTAAGGATGAGTTAAGTGGAGGGATTTAAGGGATGTGGAACTTGGAATGCTTCCAATTCTGGACAGCCACGTTTTCAAGTGCTCTTAGTCACACATCTCTTATTTCTTCCATTCATAAAGGGTTTATAAGCTTCCTAGCAAGTCTAGAAATCAAAAACTACAAATTATGCATGATTATTTGCACTACAAGTAACAAAATGAGAAAACTTATTTTTTCTTCTTTTCTTTTAAGTCCAAACTATGTGAAGTTCCACATTGCTTGTACTTTAAAGAAAAGTTTATAAGTTTCTCTACAACCAAAATAAACAAAAGAGGCAAAATACAAGCCAATAACCTATACTACTCTTTTTATGCTTTTTGTCACTCTTTAAACTCTTCATTCTTGACCTATGTATGATCACATCACCCTCTGAAATACAAATTCTTGAAGTTGGATCGGATTTAAGGAAATGAAGTCATTGTTTCTGCTGGAACCGCTACCTAAAGATTGTTGGGTGGTGTGGATTTGTTGTAAGTTTTGGAGAACTCAAATACTTGGTTGTTCAGTTCAGGCTGAGTTGAACGTCTAGACAGTTGTCTAGGATTAGATCCTTGAGAGGCTAAACTTGGTCTAGTCGCGTTGACTAGGAAACCAGGAATGATATTAATACTTGTTGCAACCAGTAGTGATGAGGATACTCGATGAGAACTTAGAGAGGCAAAACTTATGGAATCTTGGAAAAGATTAGTGAAACCTCTTAAGAGTTCTTAAAGAAGAACCGGACATAACACAGGTTGAATGAACCAATATAAAAATTTGTGGTTTATTGTTTTCCTATTCAAAACGTTTTTTATTTACTCGTATTGTAAAACCTAGCATCTAATCATCTTAAAACCCTTACACTTTCTCTTTACAAATTATTAGACGCTGCTTTGTGAAAATAATTTTAAAGTGTTTTCCCTGCAATTTTAGTTGGCATAAGAGTTTACCTCATGGGTGAGTTCTTAACAAAACTTGAGGAAACGATCTTAATGAGCGCTAGGATCATCTCACTTACCGAGAGATAGAAATTATTTATCTCCAAGTGTCACATTTTTGCACGTGCTAGGATCAATCCATGATTAATGTACTCGTAGGATAAGTTCACTAAGAAACTCAATCCAGACATCATGATAAAAGGCACAATAGCTTGACAATATAATCTAATTTTTTTTTCACTTTTTTGCTATGAGAGACCACCTTGATCCTTCCTTGATTTTACATAACAACAAGAACAATATATATATATATATATATATATATATATATATATATATGTATATATATATATAATATAATATATATATATATATATATATATATAACTAATTAACTACAATTTAACATTTAGGTTCTGTACTAACCTAGTCTTATCATAAGGCAAATGTAACATGTTGCAAGTAATGGGTAAGTAACCAGGTGTCCCTGGACCTCTTGAGAATGCACCTTCTTCATGTTGCTG
This sequence comes from Vigna angularis, assembly GCF_016808095.1. Taxonomy (NCBI): domain Eukaryota; kingdom Viridiplantae; phylum Streptophyta; class Magnoliopsida; order Fabales; family Fabaceae; genus Vigna; species Vigna angularis. Next base: position 14,271,671 of record NC_068973.1, on the reverse strand, counting down.
TTGAGCAACATCCTCCAATTGAACATGCTCGTGCTCAACATGCTCTTGTTCAATATACTCCTCATGCTCTTCAGTAATCAATTGTTCCTTAACGACATCAACGTTAATTTCTTATGTGCATTTCTACGAATTGATATCGTAGGTCTTCTCCTTTCACCTTATGATAAACTCTCACCACAATGAATAGATGCACCTCTAATTGTAGCCATATCTGTCAACCAAATATATATATATATATATATATATATATATATAAATATAAAATAATAACTCAATATTTGAAATAATATATACTACTAAAAACACAACAAATTATAAAAAATAAGAATAAAATTAAAAACACAAAAAATCTAGAAAAAAATAATAAATAATAAAAAAATATATTTTGAAATATGACCAAGTTTAAATGGCTTTCGAAAGCCGGTTCAGATCTTATTTGTAAGATTTGAGAAAATAAGGGTTTTAAAATTAAAGTAGTTGAAAGAAAATAGGAGATATAATTTTGGTGGGTTTAGATATTAAAAAAAAAGATATTATTATCATTAGTTATTGTAGATATTTTAATTGATATATTGAGATATTATTACATACAATTAGATATTGTGGCTAGATAATAATAATATATATTATTGATAGTATCATAATATATTAGAATAAAATGTATTATTATAAGTTTAGAAAATATTAGAGATAGAGTTGGATAAATTCATAAATATTAGGATACAGAGGATTGTCAATCGGAGGTCTAGTTTGCGAGAAAACAATCTCACATCACCAACTTTGTTTTGGAAAATTTAATAAAATCCACACTAGTGTTTTCGTCGTTGTGAAATTGTTCACCATGGATCAAGATGATTTTTGGACAGGGGGTTCCAGACGTATGGTTCTCTATTCTAACGACTCGAATCGTCAATCAGATGTCTAGTTTGGATGAAAATACTCTCGCAGTAGCATCTCTATTTTGGAGAATTTTCATCTTCTTGGTTCTCATTTGTAAGCATTATGCTAATCGAAAACCCTATTTTGGGGTTTTTATCGGAGACTCTTTTGAACCCTATTATTGAGGGTATAACATGTCAATGATTGGATTTGGATGATTCAAGTATGTTTACATGGGTATGTGATGCTTGAATGCATGTATGATGTGTTAACTATGTTTCCACGTGACCTAGGATTGATGTATGTAGTTTTGAATGCTTGAATCATGTCCAGGATGTGTTTCGATTCGGCAATAATTGATTATCATTAGTTATAAACGATTATCTATGTAACATCCCAAAAATTTCACCCTTTAAAATTCAAAAATTAAATATTATAATAATACATTTACGGTAACACCCCGTAATCTCGTACTTAATTCTATACAAAAGTTTTAAGCTCAGAGTTAACTGCAACCATAACATTGAATTCCTCTAATTTGTTCTTCCATCTCTTCCTTCATTTGCACCGGATCACGCGACAATCCTTCATCTGCTCCCGTATAACAAATACGTTATACGATCATCGCAAAAATATGATTTTTCCGATACATGCACAAATAAGTAAGGGTGAGCTAACATGCAATACAACATTTATAAAACATGCAAAATTGCTTTAATATAGGCATCATACAAAATTTATGACAGACATTCTCATATACCAACATACCACAATTCCTATTAGACACTCATCCGGATGATACGTTGATGAGCGGTCACGGGAGGTTATGCACTTGTGATGACTTCTACTCTTTCTTACAATTACTCTTCCAAAATATTTCATACCATTCACAAGGTTAGTCCCCTCACTATGTCCAAAACCGGCACATAGACCAGGACCTCCTGCTCCTCTCACCACATAATTCATCCTTCTCTACATGAGACTAGATGATTATTAGAGTATCAGGATAACCTCCTACTTCGGGACCCTCAACATCAACATATACACTAATACTATGATATTGCAGAATCTCATCATGAGATTCATACCATACTCATATTCCTCAACTCATATTATACTATTACACAATCTCCCCATAATACACATATCATGATCAAAGACATAATTTCATATCAACATCATAAAATACATTCATCCCAGTAATTTTATCATATCTCATGCATTCACATAATTTACCTCAGAGTATATATTCCAAACATTTGTACACATAGTTTAATTCAAACTCAGAATCCAACACCATTTGAAAAATATTTGCATGAACACTATTCACTGAACTCTTTTGAACGAACGCTAAAGAACGAACGCTACTGGACGAACGCTAGTGGGCGAACGCTAATGGACGAACGCTACTGGATACCGCTTTTCACCAAACCCTATAAAACTGACACCACTTGGACGGACGCTATGACATCTACCCCAATCTAGTCGAACGTTCTATACTGATCTCTATTTGAACGAACGACATTTAACCGAACGCCATCTGTCGAACGCTAACTGACCGAACGCTATTTGGTTGAATACTATTTGAACGAACGCTAGAGATCATGTACTGAGCCGAACGCTAAAACTCAGCCGAACACTGCCAGATCAAACCATCCTAGGCCGAACGCTCAAAAACGAACACCATAATCAATTAAACCCTAGTCGGACGAACGCTAAAACTGAACACCTCACTCACATTTGATACTACACGAACGAAAGTTAAGATCGATCTCCTAGGCTCGACACTAAAACACCAAAAGTTATTAGACCGAACACTATATGAACGAACGCGACGATTGACCACTAAGACTTCACTATTTGGACGAACGTTCAAAGTTCAAACCTCATCAAGACCGAACGTTGTCCATGTCGAACACTATCTGACGACCATCATCGAGACTGGACGTTCGTTAAGAACGATCACTAACTTAGAATAAATATTAACAAGATCGAACGCTAACAGTCACTAAGAGGTATCAAGACCGAACACACACTAATACATCAAAACCGAACATTCAGGATTCAAACCTAAGAATGTCAGATGAAGGTCGAACGCTACGACCACTAATTCATCAAAGCGGACGTTCAAGATTCAAGTCCTATTATACTAATTAAGCCGAACGCTACAGTTACTAATGCAACTCAATACTTAACGCTTAAGATGAGAATACTAACTGAAATACGAACGCTCTAGATCTCCATTAGAGACTACCTAATTAAAACCGAACGCTACAATCGTTAATACCTCAAAACCGAATGCTTACGATTCAGACATAAGAATCCCAAATTAAGGACGAACGTCAACAAGTATTAATTCACTAATATCGAACGTTCAATATCCAACCTAAGAATATCAACTTGAGAACGAACGCTCACCATCATTAATCTAACAAAAACCGAACGCCTGAGATTACTTTACTAGAATACTAAGTTAAGGACGAACGCCTAAAGACATTAATTCACTATTTGAATACGATTTGGACGAGCGTCTAGTATAGTACTATCTTTATCTAAGGACGAACGCTAATACTCGTTAGCTTTAAATGACCGAACGTTCCAAACTGGCTGACCTTAGTCGAGCACTATACGGACGAACGTTCTAAGTTGTTTGATTCGGGCGGACGCTCAGAACAATTAACGAACGTTCAGAAATTGGCCGACCACTATTTGGTCGAACACTGTTGGAACGAACGTCCAATTTTGATTCACCAAAATTGGACGTACGCGCGTTCTGCAGAAACGCACCAGAGTCCAGAAACCGAGAAAACCTCCATCTTCATCTCCTTCCCAATTTTTTTTTCCCAGATTTACAGCAACCACAACATATCTCAAAAATTAAGGAAATAAATCAAACTCCCCTTACCTCTTGAAGACTTTCTTTGTAAAATTAAGGATCTATCTTTCTCCAGACGAGCAGATCAAGATCTCCTTGCATCTTCAATATTTCTCCACTTCTTCTCCCAGATTTTGCTGCAACAACTTCACTCTCACAAGAAGCCCAACCCCAGATCCTCCTCAGCATATTTCTGAAGTTGGTACTGCTTCCTTGGGGGCTCGGCTAGAAACGGGAGAAGAGTTCCCTCCCTCTGCTGCTCTCTCTCTCCCTCTCACATGCCAATCATGAAAACCTCCCCCCCCCCCCCCCCCCCACCTTGCTAAGCTCCCTGCAATCAGCACCTCCAATAATTGTACTCCAATAATGAAAAAGGTGGGTAACCACCATGTCCCCACCATTCCTAAAATGCCGGTCCTTACAATCTACGCGTTGGTTTTGAGTGTGGTTTCAGAATAATCGATTATTTGGAATGATAATCGATTATCCCTTCTTGTGTAATGTTGTTCAAGAGTAGAAAGTGATTCAGTGTGGTGGCGGTGATACCTTAAAGTTAGGGTCTCTCTTTCACTTGTGTGAGGCAGGGGAAGAGGATGAGTTACGATAATAACGTTAATGATTTTCTGTAGTTTAGTGAAAGAGTCACGGTTTTGAACCAACATCGACGTATTATGAATTATGATGAGACCTTAACGAATTTTTGAAAGTTGATCAAACCTTAACCGTGTTTCGAAATACGGCTAAGACTTCTAGCCTCCATGCCTTCTCACATCTACACTTTATATACATTTATTTATATATGTTCAATTCATAGCATTTCAATCCAACACAAGCATCAACAACATGAATGAACAAAGGAGGGGAGAGAAACTAACCTTTAGTAGTGCAGCAACAACGACCACCATAAAAACTGCAACAAAGTGGAAAAAACAAAGGAAGAGAAAGGGAGAAACAAGGGAAGAGAAAGGGAGGTTCGGGGAGAAGAAATGTGGAATATACACTAGGGTTTCAAATTTTTAAAATGAAAAAAAAAACTTGGTTAAAAATTCTAATTCTAATGTCAGAAGTGACAAAAGGACAAAATTAAAATTGTAAAAAAAGTTGGATATTCAGAACGAGATTATTGAAGTGCAAGAAGAAACACTAATAACAGTCACCTTGAAACAAACAAAATATATAATCATATATTATTTTATGTTAGTTTTCATAAAATAGTTTTACTTGTTATTACTGTCAAAATGATATACACAGTTCATCTAATATAATAGTTTTTAAGTGTCCTATTTTATATAAATAATAATATTTTCTTATAAATACCATTTTATCATCAAAGATGTTATCAACGGCATTAACATCTAATTAAAAATTATTTTTTATTATTTTACTTCTGTTTCTAACTTGAGTGTGTTCTGTAATTAATATATTTTAAAAAATCACTAAAAATATAAACGGAATAATCAGTCGCCCTTGTTCCTAAAATATTTAACTAAATCAAATTCAAACATTAATTCTGACCTATATAAATAAACCAGTCAAACCTAATTAAATATATTACTTTTAGTAACCTAAACTTAAATTTGTTTGACTGGTTTACATTTCTGCCTATAATCAGCATTAATATATTGACAAATCGTACCGTGATAACGATGGAAATGAAATAGAATTACCTTACTCATATTAACTAAATCAGTCAGGCAATGACTGTCTCCCCTGCATATATATATTATAAGAAACTAACCAATAACCAATGTATCTATATGCTTTTAAGGTATACACTGGTTAAAAAACTTTAAATATTTTTTATTAGAACTTACATTAAAATGTATTGTATACAATAGAATGAAATGTAGATTTTATAAATTATTATATAAAGATATTGATTGATAGAAATTACGTTAGAAAAATTAGATAATTAGATTATTTATCAATATCTATGTTCTTTTAATGAAAAAAATGTATTTTCTATTCTTAATTCTTAATCAGTTCTCTAAATATTTTTTTTAAGTTTGAATTTGAATACTTAACACCAGCAGAAGATAATAAATCACAGTGCACGTGGCAAACTCATGGCAATCATACTGTGAGCGTATAAGGTTATTTTATTACTGCCTGTTAATTTGTTATTTTAATTATAATAATAAATTACCAATTTCCAACAAAAAAGGAATAAGTGACGTGCACGCCTTCCATTGGCTACATACCAGTAACGTTGAAATTCTCTATTTCTCCATCTCTTCTCTGTGTTCCTTTCCTCCTCCACGCTTCTCTTCTCTCTCTAGGGTTGCCTTCTTCCTCTCTCATTTCCCCCACTTTTTCCTCGCCGGCCGGAAACCTTTTTCCGGCAATATTTCCGACCATCAAACCTTGCGCCGCCTTCAGTTCAACTTCTCCATTCGAACTCAATTAATCTGTTTCAATTCGGAGCTGTAGCTAGCTTGTACGACTCTCTTAGACTTCGATTTTATACACTTTGTTTTTTGTTGATTTGACGTGTGTTTGACGTTTTTTTTTATTGCAGCGATATTGGAGCAGAGGGGAGATGGCAAGTCAAACCGGTGCCTCTCGAAGGAGTATTTCCTCGACGAGGAAAGCCTCCGAATCAGGAGTGTCTCATGCTACTTCTCGAAAATCAATTACCTCTTTGCGACCTGTGTATGTTGTACTTATTCACTATCTTCCTTCTTAATTTCCGCGGCTATAATAATATATGTTTTCGATAGCATGCCCAAATTAATCAAATCGTTAATTTGAATCTTAATCTTCCTTAATTATAATTTTTTTGACTGTTTTTTATAAGAATAAAATCCTTTTATCTTGCATGCGCTGTTTAATTTCATCTGCTTTGTGTTTATTGTTTAAAGTGCTTAAATTAACCTTGTAATAATTTGAAATATTATGGATTTTATAGCTGTAGCTATTTTTGTGGTCTGCCGATGATTATCGCTTTTCTGAGCAGCTATTTGGGATATGTGTTGCCATAGTTGTAAAACTCGGTATTTTCAAAGTGTCTACGTCAAACAAATGTGGCTATGCAAAGTCTTGCCCGATTGGCTTAGTGGTTGGTTTACAATAATGAAAATAAAGGTCTTTGACTTTGATTCGGTTGCTATGGTTGTACCATCAAGTTTACTTGATTGAAAAACACTTTTATGTATCATTTTGTTAAAGGCTAAGCAGGCGTAAAATACGTACAAAGAAAATGAATTCTGGAGGAATTTATTGTTTCGAGTAAGTAGATTTGTGCCTTGAACATTTATTTCCGTACAAGAATTTATCCTCTTCCCCCTTATGAATTTGAGTCTGTTTCAGAGGTTGATGATCTTGACATGGGTATAGCCGCTTTCTTTAATTGCGTATTTCGTAACCAATTAGTGGTGCCTACAAGGTTGACTTAAGAAAATTGAATTGGTTTCAGGAGTTGTTAACTGCGCTCAAATAGAGTTATTTTTAAGCAATATCATGATAGGTCCTTCATAAGTATCTTAGAACAGAAGACTTTTTGTTGAAAGTCGTATCAATTTAAATAATGGGATGTTCCCTCATTGGTACATGAAATTGATCAGGGCATTAGCAGGAGAGCGGACTGTGAAATCATTGCGACTTACAAAGGCCCTGACAGTACCTGAAACAACAACCATCTATGAAGCATGTCGTCGGATGGCTGCCCGTAGAGTGGATGCTCTATTACTAACTGATTCTAATGCTTTACTCTGTGGAATCCTCACGGACAAGGTACCATTCATACATGGTTTTCTCAAATTTTAGAAAGAAAAAAAAAAATTGAGTCCATGCCTAGGCTTCTGCAGTTTTAACCTACACAACTTCATGTTCTATTTTATGGTTAAATAAAGGATATTGCAACAAGAGTTATTGCCAAAGAGATTAACATTGAAAACACACCAGTTTCGAAAGTCATGACTAGGAATCCAGTATTTGTACTTTCTGAAACTCTTGCTGCGGAAGCCCTTCAAAAGATGGTGCAAGGTTTGTAGTGTATATAGAGAAACACTCAACTTTTCAAGTTAGTTATTGTTCTATATCTTGCCTTTGAATACATGGCTGATATTTGTTGACAGGGAGATTCAGACATTTACCTGTGGTGGAGAATGGAGAAGTTTTGGCTTTACTAGACATAGCAAAGTGTTTGCATGATGCCATTGCCCGTATGGAAAGGGCAGCTGAGAAAGGAAAAGCAATTGCAGCAGCTGTTGAAGGAGTCGAAAAACACTGGGGAACATCAGGTTCTGCTTTGTAAACCATTTCGTTTTCATGTTTTGTCTTTTGATTCGTATGATAGTTTACTTGCAAAACAGTTAGATATTAGTTATGTTCACAGTTTTTAATATTACGTTGTATTTGGCCTTTGGACAGAGTCTAATACATCATTCATTGAAACTCTTCGGGAGCAAATATTCAAGCCATCATTGTCTACAATAATTTCTGAGAATTCAAAGTAGGTAATACCTTCTTTGTTGGAGTTGAAAAAATTATATAAATTTTAAATTGTCTGTACGTTTTTTCACCATCCAAGTTACTTTAACAGATAATGGTTCTTTTTAGGCTAGTAACAGTATCACCAACGGACTCGGTTCTGACAACAACAAAGAAGATGGTTGAATTTCATGAGAGTTGTGCTGTTGTGACAGTTAATGATAAACCTCATGGCATCTTTACGTAAGTTTGTGGTCATTAACATGACCAGTAGTCCTCTTTACATGAAAAGCTTTTGCCTTTCCCCCAACTTTCATTTATATATGCTTGGAATAGTTTTGATGTTTGCTTAAAAATTTCAGTTCAAAAGATATCTTGTTGCGGGTAATTGCACAAAATCTTTCTCCTGAATCAACTCCCATTGAGAAGGTACTTTTTATTTTTACATTGATTAGAATAAACAGTTTACCTTTGTTTTCATTTTCCATTCTTTGATTCTACGGCATCTATATCTAGTAATGTTTAAGATCCTATGTTCTATTGTGTTAGATGAAAAATTGGTCATTTCGAGTGTTCATCCTTTTCTTGTTGATGTTATTTAATAAATATGCAGGTTATGACTCCAAATCCAGAATGTGTAGTAATTGATACACCCATTGTTGATGCCCTTCACACTATGCATGACGGGAAATTTTTGCATCTTCCTGTGATTGATAGAGGTAATGTTAATTGCAATACATATGTAAGCGGGAAGATTTAATGGGTATATGCTTCGATATTTTTTCTAACTTGGTTTAGGTGGTTGAAAACAGATGGCAGTGTAGTTGCTGTGGTCGATGTGATCCATGTTACTCATGCTGCCGTGGCGACAGTAAGTCAGGTGTATTATCTATCCTGGACTCTGGAACTCACTACTATACTATTGTTGACTAGAATTTTAAATCCATGCTGCCTGAAAATGGGACAAATGGCTTTATTTGTGACGTAGCGTTTAGAATGATTCTTGTCAGTAAAATATTGTGACGTGTTCTTGATTTGGTTTTGTTGATAGTGTTAAATGTAGGCTTATCTACTGTTCATGAATTGGTAATATCTCAACGGAAGTTATGAGTTTGTCTTGATTGTCCACTTTTTTTACTTTCTTTTGTGTTATATTTTGGTCTTCACCCCCAATTTTTAGCTGCTTGGAAATTTAAAAATCTGAAAGCTATTCAGCAAATACAAATGATTAAATCTAAGGCAACCAATTTACATTCTTATTCTTTCATTTACACAATTTTCGTAAGAGTATATATAGGATTGGAAAATAAGAAAAAGGTAGATGAAATATGATGGACCAATGCAATTCATAATGGAATTAGACTAACAAATTTAAAAAAAAAAAAAAAACATTGGTGCTGGGTACAATTAGGTTGGAAGTAATTATATAATTTTCCTCCACTAACAGGTTGGGAATAATGAAGCTGCAACCACCTTGATGCAAAGATTTTGGGATTCAGCCATGGCCTTAACTCCAAATGATGATGATGACGATACACGAAGGTTATTTTCACATAAATTGTTTCGAGAAATATTACGTATATTTTAATATACTTACACACTTTTGATTATGCACCAGTGAAAGCTCCTTGAAATTGGCTTCTGATGGAGGAGAAACGGGGAGGTCCATTCCTTATCTTTCATCAAGCATGGCTAATACATTTTCCTTCAAAATACAAGATAAAAGGGGCAGAATGCACAGATTCACATGTGGTATGCAAATTATCTCGTCACCGATCAGCATTTTATTTGCCATTTCCTTCCATCTCTGACAGCATATAACTGATGGTTTCAGTATATGCATGTATTGTATATAGTTCTTCTATAACTTTCACTTGAATGTGATTGGGTTGCATGTAAATATTGACAGTTAGCTCTGTAGTAATAATTGATAGACAAACATGCCTGCTTGACTTTGTTTTCAGGGAATGCCTACATTCTCTGAGCAACTTGCATGCAATATATTATTTCAAGGCAATTATGTTTGTGTATTATCAGTTGAGTTTTTGTATGGGCTTGCATGTTCAGATACCCGGAGCATGAAAGAGGTTATAACTTCAATCATTCAGAGACTTGGTGATGATATTGATCCTAACAACGTACCCCAAATTCTGGTACTTTTGAAGACTATTGTATATTCTTCTTGAGATTGGTTGTATATTTACCCTCTTCTAAGGTAAGCTGGTTGTATTTCATTTTTCAGTATGAAGATGAAGATCATGATAAAGTTGTATTGGCTTCAGACAATGATCTTGCAACTGCTGTGGATCACGCCAGGACAGCTGGTTTGAAGGTATGGTGTTCAGGTCTGGAGTCCTGAAGGAAAGTTTTGTCTCCTTTCTTAATATTGAAAAAGGAAATAGATTTGTAGATCTGAGAAAATCTTTTAGAGATAGATGATGGATATCTAATATAGGTTAAGTCATAAATTTAGTTCCATGTTCAATAAAAGACTACATTTTTGTGACCATATGGAAATTGTTTACAAATTAGTCCCTCTTGTTTTTTAGGATTATAAGTAGTATTCCGACTTTTTTATGCAAGGACCAAAAGTACAAAAAATATATGTCGGGAATAAAATATAGAATTTTGGTGATGTAGATTGTGGACCTGTCATTTATGGTAAAGATGTTTATAAAGTATACGTATCTTGAAAAGAGTTTGACTTAAGATTGATTGATGTTGTAGGGGTTGAAATTGCATTTAGATTACGCAGGACCACGTGGTAATGGGAAAAGTTCGCGTTCAGGAAGTTATGCTTATTCAGATGCATGGGCCTCTGCATATAGTGCCGCTGCAGCTGGAGCTGCACTTGTTGCTGGCTTAGGCATATTAACATACTTGAAGCGAGTTTGATTAAATGAAGAAACAAGTTATGTAAGTGAAAGAGGCCAATCTGAAGTTAGCTTGAATTTTGGAGGGCAAGCCGTCCGCTAGCTATCTTTATGTTCTGAAATTTTGTACAATTTCTCTATATATACGAGGAAAAGGTTTAAAGCATTTTTGTGTTTTCTGAAAATTAATTGGGATGGTAATCCCTTGCTGCTTGTGTATTTGTAATTTTAGTAATTGCAGCCTCATCAACCCTCGAGACTGAACAATAACAAGCAGCTCTGTCCATTTTTTCTGACATTACGAGTTCATAAATCAATCGACCAGAATTGATTTCATTAGCGGTAATGATATTTTCTTTGTGACGAATGTTTGTTGTATAAAAAATATTTAAATATGATTTTAATTTCTTCAAATATTACATTGTTTGGTTATAGTTCTTAGAATAATATTTGTTAGTTTTAAGTATCTGACTTTTTTTTTGTTTCTTTAGTTTTTCTTATTCCTTTAATTAGGTTAGTATTAAAAATCAATGGTACTAATTAGTATAAACAAGACATTATTTTAAATTAATATACCTATATGTTTAGGTATATATCTTATTTAACGTATTTATTACTTAATTCCAATATCATTATTTGTTATTTTTAACTGTTATGTATTGTTTTATTTAAAGTATTTACATTAAGTAAAGTTTATAATTCATTTTCTATATGATACTTTTGATAATATAATATCCTAAATCGTAATAAAATAGTTTTTCAACATATTCGAAATAGGAATTTTAGCTTAGGACAAAAATAATAAATTATGTTTTATATTTTTAGAATTAATAATTATAATATGTTTCAATTGTATCCAATCCTTATAAAAATTGAGAGAATTTAAAATTTGTTAAAGCATATCAATCTACTAAAAACCAAGTGTATTTGTTACATTTATATAACCAAAATATACTGAAAATCAAGTATATGTTTACACTTGTATGAAAACCTTAACTAAGCTTCAGTACTCTAAATTCAATTATTATAGAAAAGCAAAATGATTTTTTTTTTTCTATTTCCAAAATTAAGCAACTAGAGAAAACACCATCTTTAGATAATCATTCTTTTTTATAGTAGGTGATACTTCTTCCAAAGAATGAATTTTCTTGTTAGATCATTTAGTGAGTTAAAGAAATAAACTTCCACAACATTTCTTAGGAATAAATAAGTTGATGAAATAAAATCTTAGGTGGGTTTTGGTTGGTCAACCTATTGCTGCCTTATTTAGACCCATTTATAAATTTGATTTTGGAGAGACTTTGTTTGTTTACATCCCCTCATGTTTTGACATCCTCCTTAACTCATTTTTGTTTTCCTATATATTCATATCTACTATGTTTGTGTTTGAATTTAATTAAGGTTCCCTTTTCTTCACATCCTTAGTCATGATTTCTACTGTTTTTTAAAATCTCTTATTTTCTTTTATGTTGTTCAAAATGTCAAAGAGTTCTAACGACCTATGATGGTAGGAAATGTTTCTCTAAAAGGAGGGTATTTTTTTACGTTCCCCTTCGCTACCATATCTCTAGGATGTTACTTTGAGGGAGGTAGCTCATTCTATAAAACTTGGAAGTTTCAAGAGAGAATTGAGATCATTGTTTGATAGCCTTTAATTTAACTAACTTTTTAACTTTCAAGATTAAGGGCTCTTGTAATGTTAAACCACAGAAAAATGGAAGTTCTTCTCCTATATCTCTCTAAAATATTACTATTTAGTAAATAAAAAGTGTTAACTTGGTAAAGATCATCAAACATTTCATTAAAAAAATACCAAATAAATCATTCATTTGAGTGGATTAAAAATAGCTATTTTTTAAAATTGAAATATAATTAATATTAAATATTTCATAAGTAAAATATAATTCCAATAAAAATTAAATTAAATATTAGATTACAAAATATAAAATTAATTTTCTTCCCTATTTATATTTGATATTGTTATAATTGATTTTTTTATCATTAAAGTTTTATCCACTTCATTTAAAAAAAATCATAATGTACTAATAAATAAAAGTTTCATAATATATTAAATGTGTTTAATTTAAGGATACTTTTTTTTTACTTTTCACTTTAAATTCATATTCAAGCAACCAATTGTAAATTTCTAAAGTCTAAAATTTATGGATTACAACTCTGCATGTTAAATACACATCTAAAAGTGATTCAAAATTAAAAGTCTACGCAAAATTGAGAGTTTTACCAGTAAGTGGTAAAAAGTCTAAATTGAGAACTTTGCCAAAATTAATGTCAAATGAGAAAGATTATTACAAAAAAAAAAAAGAAAGAAAATAACAAAATTCATATTGTTTCGAATTTCAACCATTTTGAACAAAAAAAAAAGGTAAACAAATTAGGGATGTTAACTAATTTCAATAAACTTTATAAACGTGTGAATCAGTTTACAAATTTTATAATGGAAATATATAAGAAAGTTATATTCTTATGCAAGAGGCAGTGCTTGCTTGGAACCAGTGAAAACTGACCTTACAAAATAGCTCTCAAAATCCATCTGACTCTCTGTCAACAACTTTTTGTCGGTTTCTGGGCCCTTTTCTAGGTCCATCTGCAGTCCATCCTTACATTTTAAGGTGTCTCTGCAATGAAAAAAAAATGCATCATCACTTTTTCTTTTATTTTTTTTAAAAGTAAAACTATTTAAAAGTAAAAAGTGAAAGCATTAGTTTGGCATGAAGTATGGTTTAAGTAAGGTCATGAAAAAAATGTAATAACAGTAAAGGTTTTATTTAAAAGTCAAGGATTCTCTGTAATAAAAATTAATCATAAAAAATATTGAATATTTTTGTATTTTTGGAGCAGGGAAATTATGTTTCTAAACATTTTAGCAGGGAAACATATATAATCTGTTCAAACAACATTAATGAGTTCAAAATTATCATGGTACAGTATATAATATGTGGTAATAGCATGAGTTTGGTGTGCATTGTTTGACCACAAAGAAGCACCGACAAGATCGCATAGCCACAATGGTTAAGAATGAGATATGTGAAAATCTTTTGTTGTTTTATAGTTTCACGGGTCACAACAATTTACATCTTAACATGTCCATATGCAATTTATTTTGAGCAGTGTCTCAAATAATGTCAAAATTTGCATGCAAACAAATCAATTAAAAATCAGACCTTTCTCCTCCTATGCATGCATTCCTGTGTTCTTTCTCTCTTAATTGCCCACCGATTTGCGTGGGGACCAAACGCGTCAATGTTCCCACTTTCCAAAGCCTTCTTGGTTCTTTTAATATTTATTTTAATTTTGTGCTTTTATTTTAGTGTTATGATATGATAAAATTAATTTATTAATATATATGTGAAGTTTGGTTATTTTTATATGGTTTAATACATCGCTTCTTAGGGGTTTGGTTCAAAGTAATCCTATATTTTAAAAAAGTTTAGACTCCATATTTTGTTAAAAAATGTTCAATTTGGTCCATTTTGCTCACGCTGTTAAAAACATAACGGTACAAATGTCACCGTGGCATCTCATAAGCACGTGACATACGTTAATAGGTGGACTTCAATGATTTTTTAATTTAAAAAAAACGTCTCCATCATGTTCATTATCATCTACAAACAAATCCTAATTTCTCTCCAAGAAACCCTAGTCGTCGCACCATCCAGCGCCGTCCTTTCCAACGCATCACACGCCACCACCAAAGTTATGCAACGAGAATGCAAGAAACCCTAGGTCTACAGGGTTTGTTTGCAGGTCTGATTATGATTGTAGGTGGAGACAAGCAGCGACGCGATTAGTGGTGGAGAAGAGTGGCGATTTGCGATCTGCAACAGCTGGCGATTTGGCTGGTGGTTAGTGGTGGACGATTCTGTGGTGGAGATTGGACGACAGTGCTGCTGGCACGACGACAATTTGGCTGGTGCGAGGGTGAAAATGGTGAAGATTGATGGTCGCGACATAGCAAGGGATCGCGTTGGGTGGTGACGCGAGAACGAAGGTGAGATGCGAAGGTGATGGAGATGCAACAGAAGGGAGAAGACGCTTTGGTGGTGGCACGTAATGTGTTGGAGAGGACAACTGCCGGCAAGGATGGCGGTGACGACACTGGATGGTGCGGCGTCTAGGGTTTCTTGGAGAGAAATTAGGGTTTGTCTGGAGATGGTGATGATGACGTGACATTTGCATGGTTATGTTTTTAGCGGCGTGAGCGAAAATGACCGATTAAACATCTTTTAACGAAATATGAGGTCTTACTGAACTTTTTAAAAAAATAAGATTTTTTTAAACCAAACTCCTAAAAATAAGGAGCAAAAATGATGTATTGAACACATGGTGATGAGTTTCATATTGATTTAACTTTAAAGATTTTATCAGCAATTGTCTTCCTTAATGACAAGAAACGGATCTTTCTAATTTAATTTAATAATTAAGTCACTCACGACTATTTTTTAAATATATTTATTATTTAATAAAAAAAAACTTATAAATTAATTAAATTATATATTTTTTGAATAATAATAATAATAATAATAATAATAATAATTAAATAATGAATAGTAAAAATATCATAAATATTTTTTTATAATAACATGATGTAATGTAAAGTGTTAAGTTTAAAATAGATTGAATAAATAAATGGTCTTGTGTGAAAAAATCATTATATATTATTTATAATAAATAATTCAACATTTATTTATAATAAGTAATTTAACTACTTGATTAATTTAATTTTTAATAGAAAAATTATATGCTTTAATTTCTATAAAAATGGTTTTTTTTCATAAATTTAAAGTTATTAAAAAATACTATAAATGGAATAATGTTAATGTTTATAAATAAAATTCATTTGATAACTAAAAAAAAGATATTATTTTTATTAGATATAAAAACAATATTTTTTAATTAATGTATCTAATTTTCTTCTTAATACATATCTATAAATTATTTTTTAAAATATATAATTAAAAATATAAAATATAGGACGAAAATTATTTTTCTTAATAAAAATTAAACACAATGTAATTTTTTTAAAATATATGAATGTATTGTTTGTTTTAAAAAATATTGTTTAGTATATGAATTTATTTTTTAATCATAATATGTTTATTATTTAATTTTATTTTTAATTATATATATATATATATATATATATATTATATCAATATATATTAAATATAATGTTGTCTAATACGTAACTTTATAAAATGAAATCTTAAATAATTTATAATAATGACTAAAAGTATATAATTATTTCATTAAAATGTTTTTAGAAATTAATCATAAATAAGGTAAAGTCTATTTAAATATTTTATAAGTAAATGAGATATAATAATTAAATTAAAAATATTTTTTACTTTTGTACTGAAAAAGTTTATGTAAAATATTGATTGTAAAATAAATAAATATTTTTATTTTATGAAATTATTTTAACATTTGTATGTTGTAAATACTATATATTATTTGATAAATTAAAATATTTTCATATATTTATTTATCCATTTTAAAATAACTTTGAAAAATTTAGATAAATTAATTAATAGAAATTAAAAATAGGTATCAATATCATTTTAAATCAATTGTTCATTCTATTAATTAAGTAAAAAGTTATACGATTATTTATCTATATTTGTATTATTTTTAAAATTAATATTTATTAAAATTAATAATTTTAATTATATTATACAAGTTCAGATTTGTACTTTGTATTACACAAAATGATAAAGTTTTTCATTAAAATTATTGTAACATGATATTTTAAATACACTAATTTAAGTCTAATATAAATCTTAATAAATTAAATGATAATTTTATACATTACAAAAAATAATTTTTATACTTTTATTTTATATAAAAATAAAATAAATCAATTAAGAACTATAGAATTAGAATAATTCAAAAATTAAGTGGAATAAAAAACTATTTTAAATAAATTAAAATTAAATGATTTATAACAATAATTATTAATATTTACTTTAAAACATTAAAATTTAAATAATATGTAAAAATAATTCATTAAAATAAATTATCATATATAATTATTAAAAGTAATAAAATTATAATCCTATATTAATAGAAATCACTCTCAAAACTTGATGGAAATCCATCCAAGGAGCTACAACTTAAGCTAGGACTAAGAGAATGGAAGATGAAGAAGAAGGACTTCAAGGACTTTCACTCTTGTGGAACATGGTGTTTTTAAGCTTTTTATTGCTTTCCCTTAAGCCTTGTAAATATGAATTTGAGTCTTTGTTTTTGGCCTTGTATTTTGGCCAAGATATCTTGTCATTTCTAAACTTGCTTTCACGTTAACTTTTTTTTTTGTAATTCAACTGCAACCAACTCAGAGGTTCAAAATATATGTGCTTATAGTCAATGATAAGATCTTTAAGTCTACTTTCTAACAAAAAAGAAATAATCTCATTTGGAGCTTTTTGGAGAAAGTTATGGGTAAAACACTTAGAGTTGACAAGATGATGTCTTAGAACGAATTTTGGGTTTGTTTCTTGAGTTGTGCTTGCATGGGATGTGATCCAGCTTGTTTGTAGCCTTAAGGTACTTGTTGGATAAAGGCTCTCTTACATGTGATTGAATGAAGTAAAGGAAATATGTGATTGAATGAAGTACAAACAAGATATGATTGGATGAAAAAGAGGCAAGAGGCTCTCATTCATCTACCTTGGCCAAAGAAACTTCTAGGCTCTTTCTCAAGTGCATGTACTCTAACTTTCTCCTTTACCTAAAAAAGGAGAGATACCCCTCTTCATTGTTTTTAGTTCTTTCTATCGTTTATAAGGAGCTAAATCTCCAATTGTTGGAGCAAGATGTAAACATATTTGAACTCTCTTGTATTCGATAATAACTTCCATTTATGTATGAGTTCTTTTAATCTAAAGTTCGTTAATTGATTTATATTTAACGTTGGATGACTGATCACTTGTCTTATCTATTTGGCTTAAGATTGAGTAGAAACTAGTATAAAGTATTGGTTTTCAATTAGTTATCTTGTGGACTTCTAGATGCTAGGAAGAGATCTAGAGTGTGCACTTGGAGATAGAGTCTTAATCTTAATGCAGGGGAAATGACCAAGACGTCACTGAGGAATCAAAGCGAAGGGTGGTGATCCTAGGCTCCAGGTGTTAGGAATGGACCTAGAGTTACACCTAAGCGAACTCATAAGACTTGATCATTTAAAGGTACATGTTTGGAGGTAGATCTGATGCAAGAGAGGGCAAATATGTGAAGTCAAGCTTCAACACGATTTAATCATTCAAAAGTCACTCATTTAGTAACTTAAACTGACTTCCAATTGGTTTTATAACATTATCACCTATACAAACTTGTTTTCTACACATTAATTGTTTTAAAAAAGATCAAAATAGTTAAAACATTATTATTTCTACCAAATCTCTATGGATACGACACTTGTTTACTACAATAGCCCATTATACTTCCTAATATATTTCGGGTTGATCTCACACACTGAACAGGTAGCGCCTAGTGGTAGCATCGTGATCGAGGTCATACCCAACCAAATAAAAGAGTTTAAAATGCAGTACTAGAAGTTCTTCCAAGGTTGTCTCTTAGTGACCATTATTTTTTTTTCAAAGGTTCCAACACACACAAAACGGGAGGTTGATTTTGAACGTGCACCTGGTTTTGTAGGTTGCCTTATCTCAAATTTAGATGATTTCTCTAGCCAAGGTTGTACCTTTTGAAGACAAATTATGGTTATGTTGTTGTTGTTGTAGGGCTTTATTGTTGTAAATGTTGGCAGCATAGGCTTGATAATGCTAATTCTTACCATTATCTAAGCATCAATTTAGTAGCAAAATCAACTCTTCTTTAGCTTATTACTTGCTTAAATCCTCTCTTTAATTTAGTTTTAGTATTTATCTATATTTTGGGCTACATTACGTAAATAATACTCTAATCCCTTGTTTTCTTTGATTTATTTTGATGTTAGGAAGATCCTCCATTACATTGAAGAGCCTCGGTGATCCAGGAAGCCATTGATTTAACAGTCATTTTCGCTTAAGCGAGAATAATTTAGCTTAAGCGAGAATGACTATCTTCTCCAAGAAGAATTCTCGCTTAAGCGAGAATAATTTAGCTTAAGCGAGAATTCGGGCAGTATATATACTCACGAGGCAGAAAGAAAACGGGTCTTTGGTTCTTTGGAGGCGCGATTTCACGTTTGGAGCTCATGGAGGGCGCGAGGAGCTTGTGGGAACATCTCCTCCTCTTCCTTTGGGTCTCCTTCTTCTTCCATCTTCCATGTTTGTAAGCTTTAGGATTCTCCATGGAAATGGAGAACCAGATTCATCTTGTTAGGGTTAGATGTAGCCTATGAACTCTTGTGTAATGAATGATTGTTTCGTATTTATAAATGCCTTTTCTATCTATTACTAGTATTCTTGTTTCCGATCTTAAAGCTTGCATGTAATGGAGACGTTCATGACTTGATTTTAGGGTTTCATTGAGCCAGGGATGGGATATGAAATCTTGAACTGAAACAAGAGTCCTTGTGGGTCATTGAGCCAGGGATGGGATATGATTCACATGTTGTCTTAGATCCTAGTTCTTAATGCGGGTTTGCTTGTTAGATTGTCCAAGGGATTGGAGTTTGATAAGGAAAACCTAGGCTCTTTCACCTAAGGGATTAGGGCTAGAGTGTTTTAGTGGATTGACTTTAGTAAATTGATAGAGAGGAGATGAAATTGGTTATACACAAGAGTGCATTGGTGAAAACTAACCTTAACAATGTCATTTCATACCATTTCTAGTCTTTTCCATTTCCAAGTGCCTTCAATACCAAAGTCCAACCTTGTAATTACTTGTGAATTTATCTTTTTGCACATATTCTTAAATGATGAGTTGTTCTTGAGTCTAGATGAGTTGTTAATCGCACAATTTTGTAGTATTACGAGTCTCTTGGGAAAACGATACCTGGTCTTACCACGGTTTATTACTTGAACGATTTGGTGCACTTGCCAAAGAGTTTAACAAGGCTTGAAGAGTATCGGGAGTTGGAGTTTGTTGTTGCAATATTAGACAAGCATATGTAAAATGATCATGTAAAGTTAAAATGCCACAAAATTTTACAGGTGCAACTTTCTGATTGGATGCAAGTTGGGTAACCAATGTGGTGAGAGCATAAATCTTACTCTCTAAGCTTTTGTTTTGTTTTGCTCCTTCTACATCATAGACTCATCTTCATGTTGTACAAGCCTTTATAGAAATATTGAAGGAGCAATTGTTCAGAAATCTGGTGGTGAGAACAATTTGCACATAATTCTTGAATCACTTCTAATATTCATAGAAACTCTTAAGGAATTTCACTAATCTTTTACAAAGATTACACGTGTTTTACCTCTCTAGGTTTACAACGAGTATTCTCACCATTGTTGGTTCCCTAGTCAACACAACTAGTCCGAGTTTAACCACTTTTAGTTTATAAGTATTCAAACCACATTTGGTTTCAACCCTAGACAACACGTCTACATTGTTTTGCTCAACTGAGCTAAACACCGAATGTTTTAATTCTCTTCAGAATTTACAACACAAACAATGCTATGAGCAAAGGTACAAATGATAACTCTCAAAGAGAGGATATAAATAATAAAAAGAATTTTGTGATTTGCTAAGGTTTTTCTCTTCTAGAAAAAAATATTCAACTTCAGATGATATATGAGCACAATAAGCTTGTTTGAGTGTTCACGAGTTCACTAGCTTATTTTTCTTTTCTTCTCTTCAAGCTTTCATCTATATATAGTTTTTCTTAAAAGATGACCATTAGGCAAAGTTGACTTCAAGAAAGCATGCAACCTTTAGGTGGAAAGTCAGACTTTAGTTTACTTTGTAGAGATTTAGAGCTTTATCATAGTCTTTAGAAAAACTGAGCTTCTACGATGTGACAAAGCAAAAGGCTTCAAGAGAAACATTCCCAAAATGTTCTTCATATCTCACAATATCTTTTTTTAGTTGCAGTGATTTTGATCATATCTTTCTACTTTAGTGATCTACACAAATATCAAGAACAAGGTATACAAGCATCGAAACACTTTATCGTACATGCATTAAATATTTTAAACGTTGATAAGCTTTAGGCCGTATTGCGTGTTCAAAACATTTTATCATTTGTCATGTCTTTAATAAATGCATTGTTTGGTAAAACATACAACATGCATAAGAAATTAGTTTATTACTCATATAGTCTATTAAAAAGAGAGACACATTTTTTCTTAGTTATCAGACAATTAAGTTTAGAAAACGTTATTCATAAGTTTGATTTCGTCTAAAACAAATGTTACAAAATATTTCTTCCCTAGACGCTATTTTCTTTAAAAGAACTTTTCATACACATCGATGTTTCGTTTTTATGCTTTTTTGTTAAACTTCAAAATCTGAGTTAGACAGTCTATTATTTAGACGATCTTGTCTTAACAGATTTTTGTACATTAAGATACTCCAATTGATTTGTCTAATTACTTTTATACTTTTTATACTAAATCCACTAGTTTATAATCAAAATAATATAATTTAATCAATCCTTTAGAGTATCAGAATATAAAGAAATCACAACACACGAGATTCATAAAATTACATAATCAATTCACACATTTCATCATTCAATGAAACTATACATTTGTCAACTCAATTTAAACTATTTCTCAAACTTAGTAAGCCTAACAATGCAACTTTTCATAATTCTATACTTAAAATCCTAGTACAAGACAATTTTAAACAAAGCTGCTAGTTCCCTTTACCTTGATTTGGACTCTTCTTAAGGTTCTCCCTCTATAGTTTACTCATATCGATAACTAAATATGCACAAAAGAACTTCATATCAATGATATGAACCTACTACTAGAATCACAAACATGCAGGGAACTAAATTCCAAAAGATTGAGCTACATTTGGTTACCAAGCTCGCATGCACAAAATGAACAATTTAAATTTTTAGAAAAGGGGTAAAGGAAGAACTTACTCTAATTGGTATTCCAATCGGATGGATGCATATGGTTCTCTATCGTGAGCTTAGGGGTGGTCTATGATTGAAGAATAAATGGAAGATTAGTAAGAACACTTCTAGAGAGGTCAAAGAAGATTGAGAGGAAATGTATCTAAAGAGATGAATGTTAACGCATTAAGCCAAAAATGTCTATTAAGACAGTTAGTTCCTATACTATGTTACTCTGTTCGTTTTATTCTTTATGTTGTATATAAGTTTATGTATGATAGTCTTAAAGTTCTAATGAGAAAATCATTCCCTTTATGTATATCCTTTTCTCCTAAATTCTATATGTTATCAAAGTTGAGTATAATCCAAGTGTGACCATAAGAGGCGTGAAATTGAAAAGTTTGTGTGATTAAGAAAGATCATTCTTCAATAGTTGAGGTTCTTGGGTGAAACCGGAAGATAGAAGAAGCTTCAAGATTTGATCAATAAAGGGATATAGCTGGTTTAGGAGGAATGATACAAGGGGCATTGGAAATGTTCGATGGCAAGATGTTTGTTGATTGACACATCAAGATGTAAGCCATATTTGTGCTAACAGGATTCGGTTCAAACGCCATTGATGAAGACAAGAGAAACCACAAGGCGTAGCAAAAACTTGATAGTAAGGCAAGGTTCCTTATTTACTAATGTGTAAGTTCAAAGATTTTCAATAAAATCTCAAAGACAACCACTACCAAAGAAGCTTAGGAGATTTTAATCAAGACTTATGGTTACGGTGACAAAAATAAGAAAGTGAGGTTGCAAACCTTGCGAAGGTAGATTGAATTCTTGACCATGGATGAGAGTGAAACTATGACAGGCTATTTTGACCAAGTGTAGGAAGATGTCAATGTTATGTGGGAATGTAGGGATAACATTTTAGATCAATATGTGGTAGATAAAATTCTGAGGACGTTGTCACTAAGATTTCACCATGTGATTGTAGCTATTAAAGAAACATGAGACTTGGAGACTATGGAGATTGAGGAATTGCAACATTCATTGAAGGCAAGAGAATATCCTATAAATGAGCGTAGACACTGTCAAGAATAGGCACTACATGCATGGTCGTAGTACAAAGGAAAGGTGAAAGGATCCAAAAAGGATGACAAAGGTAACACCAAACACAAAGAATCATAAGAACAGAAAGGTGATGATTTTGGTGATTCTGTCAAGCAAAAGCATTACAAGTCTTCCACGAATTTTGGTAGAGAAAAATAATGGAAGTTTGATAAGAAGGTAAGGTGTTACCATTGTAAAATTTTTGGCTAGTTTGCCAAAGAATGCTAGAAAGGAGACGGGACCAAGAACAAGCCAAAATACTAAGCTCATTTGGCACATGATGATACATCAGATTCAGAAGTTGTGATGTTGATGGCTAGAATACATGACAATAAGCTAGAGGATGCAACATGGTACCTTGACTCAGGCTGTTCAACTCTTATGACTAGTAAAAAGGAGTGAGTTGTGAAAATGAAGGAAGTTGCTCATAGAAGAATCAAATTTATTGATGATAGAATCCTAATAGCATAATGGTCTGGAAGGGTAGTCCTAAGGGACAGTGATCGAAGAAAGGTTGCGATTAAGGATGTGTTATATGTGCCAAGGCTGAAGACAAATTTGTTCAACCTATGCCAGCAACTACAGAAAGGCTTTGTGATAACACATTTCTAAACCTTGTATTAAAGGTCAGATTTCCTTTTTAGGCCTTGAGTAATGGGTCAAGTAGTGTAAATTTTTGGTTAACTTGGGTCAACAAAGGTCAACACCCAATGTTGACCCAATAGAGACATCATTCTAGAGTTGACCACATGTGTCAAAGTTTTGTCTTAGCTTGGTGAGCAAGAGAGAAAGGCGTTCCATCTTTAGGAGAAAGTAGCCATGTGTCATGCTTCTAATGGAAAGCATTCTCGCATGTTAGTGACCACATGTCCTCCTAATGGAGAGGATTTTTGTCTTTCTTCCAAGCTAACCAAGTTGAAGTTTCTAGGTTTTTTCTTCTACAAATTTGGAGACACCTTAAGGATATAATTAGAGGTGTTTCTCCCTTTGTAAATTAACTTTATGATTAGTATTGTTATGTTTCCAATTTATTGTGGCATCTTACTTATCTCCAAAGTCAAGGTTAGGGCATCCCATTGGTCTTCTTTAGCCACTTTCTTTGAGAGTTGGTCAAACCTTTCTTAAGAGCACCAAACATCACCAATCCCACCCTTCTGACATCCCTACCGAGAGCTTTCCCACCATACAAACCCATTTCCTTCACACACTCATCTTCATGGTCTTATCTTCATGCTTTGGATCATCCTAGCTTGAGGAGGAGGTTATCAATACTTCCATAAAGTTCAAGAGGTTTTGTGATGAAGAAGGTATAACACATGAGATTACCACTCCTTACACACCATATCATAATGGAATTGCAGAGAGGAATAATCAAACAATTTTAAGCATGGTTAAATGTATGTTAAAGAGTAAAAGCTTGCCAAACTTTCTATGGGGAGGGGCTATGTTGACAGCCACATACATACCTAACAGATCTCCAAGTAGGAGGTTAAAAGGAGTTACACCTAAGGAAGTATGGACTGAGATAAAATCAAATGTTACTCATTTGAAAATATTTAGCTTAGTGTGCTATAAATGTGGTTGATAAATAAGATGATAAATTACATTATAAATAAGTGCCTCTAATTCTGGTTGGCTATTGTTTGATCTTGAGTATGGACAGGTTATTATAAGTATAGATGTGGTGGTTGATGAGGTTGCAACTTGGAACTAAAAGTCAACCCAACATGAAGCATAAAAAATTGTACTTGATGATGAAACAAATATAGTATAGTCATGTCCTGGTGATCATGATGTGAGTGTAAGAAGATCATTAAAAATCATTCACTTGCATCTCATCTAAAAGATTATGAGCTATTTTATAATGTTGTTATGACCTTTGATGGACATTTCATGCATTATGCTCTCGTAGTTGAGGCTGAACCTATTGATTTTGAGCAGGTTGTTGTTGATAAGAAATGGTGGAAGGGAATGCAAGAAGAGACCGAGTCTATTAAGAAAAATCAAACATGGGAATTGAAAAAACTCCCTTTTGATAAGAAGTTGATAGCATTGAAATGAGTTTATAAGTCAAAGGTAAATCCACAAGGTGTTATAGTGAGAGATAAAACCAGATTAGTGACTAAAGGATTTTTACAGCAGGCTGGAGTAGATTATGGAGAAGCGTTTGCACTTATGGTGAGAATTGAAAGAGTCAAGTTGGTGGTTTCATTAGCAACACAATTTCACTGGTCATTAGATTAGTTGATGTGAAATTCGTTTTCTTAAATGGCAAGGTGTACAAATTAAGAAAGACCCTTTACAGGCTCAAACAAGTTCTAAGGGTTTGGAACCATAAAATTGATGGCTTTGTGGGTAGTATTGGGTTTGAGAAGTGTGCCTCCAAGAATGAAGTTTATGTAAGGAGTTTCTATAAAGATGTGAAAACTGGGAAGTTAATACTAAATTGAAAGTTAAAATTACAGGTGAGAGCTTAATCGCAAAATTCAAAGTTAAAATGATCAACGAATTTGAGATGAGTTATTTGGGTAAGTTAAGTTATTTTATGGGAATTCAATTCATAAAAACTAAACTTGGCATGGTTATGCATCAATCACGATATGCATAAGATGTTTTGAAGAAATTTGAGATGCATCAAAGCAACCCATCTTACACATCGGTTGAAGTTAGTTTGCGATTGGAAGAAGAACCATAAGAAGAGGTAATTAATCCCCTTGTCTATCAAAAAATTGTTGCAAGCTTGAGATACTTGTGCAATACATAATCTAATCTTAGTTTCAATGTTGGTTTGGTCAACAGGTATATATTGGATCCAAGACACTTTCACTTGAATGTCAGTAAGAGAATCCTATGCTACATACAAGGCACATCTAGTTTTGAAATTCTATTTCCAATATGAAGCACAAATGTTGCTTTGAAGATTACTACATATTCAAATGTAAACTCGTGTGGTGATAAATGGGATAGAAAAGGTACACTTAGGTACATTTTCTTCCTTAGAGAATCACCAATTTTATGGAGCTCAATAAATGAGTCGGTAGTTGTTTTATCCTTTGCTGAAGCAAAATATGTTGTTGCTTGTGAAACAACCTGAGTTGTGTGGATAAGATCATTAATGAAAGGTTTGAAGATTGAATTAGCTGGAAGGATAATGTTGTTTCTTGATAATAAGTCATTGTTAAACATCCAACTTCTCATGGTAGAAACAAATATATTGATACTAAATATCACTTTGTACGTGAACAAATAAACAATAGTTACTAACCAACCTGAAACATGAAAAATTTAAGGAACTAAGGAGGTTAATTAGTGTTGTAAATGTTAACAATATTTTGGCTTAAAGAGGTATATTAGTTCATTAAGCCAAAACTGTCTATTAGGACAATTTAATTCCTATATTATATTACTTTGTTAAGTTTATTGTTTGTGTTATATGTAACTATGTGTCTAATAGTCTTAAATATCTAATGAGAAAATCATTCTGTATATCCCTCTTCTCCTAAATTTTATAAGAAACAAATTTTGCTATATGAATTCTATATAATAAAAATATTCATGTGTCATTTTATTAAATCTTCTATTATCTTAAAATATTCCTTTCTTCTTAATAATAATATATTACAAGTAAATTTATATCTTGGCAAATTATTAAATATTTTTAAAAGATAAATTTATAATTAAATGTAAAATATTGTTTTCGATAACATTAAATACCTTATACCACTTCCATGTAAAGTTAAATATTATATTTATTGAATATAATGTGTAGAAAAGTTATTAAAGATAAAAATTGAGAGATAAATTGTTATATTTTTATATATATCACGCTGTTATATTTGAAACTTATATTTTAAAATACATTTATTAAAAAATATTATTTTAAACGTTACATTTAATATATTGAAACATACATTACATCTAATAAAAATATTTGTTCAAAAATATCACATTTAACATATTCAGGTAAAATTGAATGTCAAATAACATTAAGTAATGTATTTATTAAATATAATATGTAGTTAAATTATTAAGTATAAAAATTAATAAATATATTGTGTTAAAAAATTGTACATTTATTAATATATTGAAACTTACATTACATTTAATAAATATATTTGTTCAAAAATATCACATTTAACCTATTCAGGTAAAATTGACTGTCAAATAACATTAAGTAATGTATTTATTAAATATAATATGTATTTAAATTATAAAATATAAAAATTAATAAATATATTGTGTTAAAAAATTGTGCATTTATTAATATATTGAAACATACATTACATTGTGTTAAAAATATCACATTTAACATATACAGGTAAAGTTGACTGTCAATTAATATTAAGTAATTTATTTATTATATAGAACATGTAGTTAAATTATTAAATGCAATAATTAATAAATAAATAAACAATTTATATTTAATCTATTAGTTAATTAAATATATTCTATGATTTGACAGTACAGTGTAAATAACATTTATATAATCCGAACATTGTAACTGAATTCCTATTCTATTTTATTTTACTTTTTAAACACACACTTTGATTTGCATTAGGTATTATTGGGACTTATGGGGAAAAAAATCACTTAAATTAATTTATTAGTGCCGAAAGTAGAAGAACCCAAAAAACTGAAAACTGATACTGAAAATAGAAAAATAAACTGACCCGCGAAAAAGGAGAGGGTAAGATCCTCATCATCTACGCAGAATAATCACAAAACGACACTTTCAATTCATGTTCCACTAATTGCGTTACTTTTCCTTCTGCATTGTTCATAAAAGCTGAATGAGTGAAGCAGTAAGTGAGTGAGGTATAGCACAGAACCAAACCTCAACCTCAACCTCAACCTCAACCACAACCTTATCTTCCTTCTTCTGTGTTCTGCTACCACACTATCTACACATGCAAAATCCTCCAACACTGTATCTAAAATTCTTCTCTATAAACTGCACAAAGTATCTTATTGCCGTTCTGCGCTGTTTCCACATTCAGTGATAAAAGCCTCATTCCATATTCACGTTTATATCACCATTCACTTATTCCGCATTCAGTGTTGGAAAAGCCTTTTTTTTTTTACCGACAACCCATTTGAAAAAAGGTCCCATCTTTGAGGGAAATAATGGGAGGTGGTAAATCCAGATCTTTCATTCTAGTGCTCTTTCTATTTGTGTTCTTCTGTGTTTTTGCAAGGGCGCAACAACAGCAACCTATAAAAAACGTTGTTGTTTTGGTTATGGAGAACCGTTCCTTTGACCACATGCTGGGGTGGATGAAAGAGAGAATCAACGCGTTAATCAATGGGGTCACGGGAGATGAATGCAACCCTGTTTCTACTACAGGTTCGAAGCAAGATTCGATTTGCTTCACTGATGATGCAGAGTTTGTGGATCCGGATCCTGGGCATTCATTTGAAGATGTGTTGCAGCAGGTATTCGGGTCTGGTTCGATCCCTTCCATGAATGGATTTGTGGAGCAAGCATTGTCCGTGTCTCATAACCTCTCTGAGACTGTAATGAAAGGGTTTAAGCCCGAGGCTGTGCCGGTTTATGCTGCTTTGGTTAAGGAATTTGCTGTTTTTGATAGGTGGTTTTCTTCAATTCCTGGTCCAACACAAC
The DNA here is from genome assembly GCF_016808095.1 of Vigna angularis. Lineage (NCBI taxonomy): Eukaryota > Viridiplantae > Streptophyta > Magnoliopsida > Fabales > Fabaceae > Vigna > Vigna angularis. Next base: position 14,242,920 of record NC_068973.1, on the reverse strand, counting down.
CCAATAGGCTTTTTGTGTACTCAGCAACCTCTCATGGTTCCACAAGTCATGTCAAGAGGCAGTTAGCGAAAGGGTACCCTCAAAAAACCATCTTTGATTCTCTGCATGAGAATGGCCTGGACTTTGGGATTTACTTTCAGAACATACCCACAACTTTGTTCTATAGGAATCTGAGGAAATTAAAGTATGTATTCAAGTTCCATCAGTATGATTTGAAGTTCAAGAGAGATGCCCGAAATGGGAAACTTCCACCCTTGACTGTGATTGAGCCTAGATACTTTGACTTGAAGGGCTTACCCGCTAATGATGACCACCCATCTCACGATGTTGCACATGGCCAAATGCTGATTAAGGATGTTTACGAGGCTCTAAGAACCAGCCCTCAGTGGAATGAAACACTTTTCATCATTACATATGATGAACATGGTGGATTTTTTGATCATGTGAAGACCCCTTTTGTCAACATTCCTAATCCAGATGGGAACACCGGACCTGCTCCCTATTTCTTCAAGTTCGATAGGTTAGGGGTTCGGGTTCCTACTATTATGATCTCTCCTTGGATCAAGAAAGGAACTGGTAATCTCAAAATCCTAGTTAATTATCCTTTTTTAGCGTCTACTCTTTTGTCAAAGCAATTATTCATATTTTTCTATGATAGAGATGTGAGGAAATCATGGCCAATACTTCTTTTATCATGGGGAATATGACATGAATTTATTCCATTGGATGCCACATTAACTTTTCTGGGACCATGTTCTTTCTGATTACCAGTATTCCGGTGTCGTTACTTTAGTTTGAGTTCGATGCAGTTGGTTGATATTTCTTTTCTATGTTTGTCCTTTTCCTTGTGTTTTGAGAGAATAAGGACTAAAGGATTGTTGTTTTCTAGTCAAATTTGGTATACAAACAACAAATTGGTTTTGAGCAATAAGGTTCCAATTGCTTTGTTTACCAAATCTTCTTGAGTGCATTTGTTAGATTCTAAAGCTTCAACTGGCTTTTGATTGTTCTGACATGCCTACTAATTTTAATTTACTACTTGGTCCAAATTTCTCAGTGATAAGTGGTGCCAAAGGACCTGCTGAAAACTCAGAATTTGAGCACTCTTCTATTCCTGCAACCATAAAGAAGATCTTCAACCTTTCCTCCAACTTTTTGACCCACAGGGATGCTTGGGCTGGGACATTCGAGCATGTTGTTGGAGAGTTAAGTTCACCCAGAACGGATTGCCCAGGTATCCAACCTACCCTTTTTATGTCAATCAATTGCATTCCTCAATAATACATTACCATATGGATTACAACGTGATAAAGTTGAACATAGATAGCTTATACAAAAGAGGGGAGACTTCATCAACTTTGACTAAAACTTTCTGAATAAGAATTTTTATATTATCATTTAATCATAAACTGTGATGTATAATCAGTTTATTAACTTTAATAATAGCTACCTTAAAAGTTTATGCTTATCATGATTTCTGATTGGTTGACAGTGTAATTTTTGTTAGACTGCCCTGCACAGAAATTAAACTCAAAACCTTATATTATGTGTAACAAAGTATTAAGGCTGGTAATGTGTGTATTTCAGTGACTTTGCCGGACGTGAACCCTCTAAGGAGCACTGAAGCAAAAGAAGATGCAGGCCTGTCTGAATTTCAGAGTGAGGTAGTTCAATTGGCAGCAGTTCTTAATGGGGATCATTTCTTGAGCAGTTTCCCTGATGAAATGAGCAAGAAGATGAGTGTGAAAGAAGCTCATGAGTACGTTCGAGGAGCTGTCTCAAGGTTCATAAGAGCTAGCAAAGAGGCCATCAAGTTAGGGGCTGATGAATCTGCCATTGTGGATATGAGATCCTCTCTCACTACTAGGTCTTCAGTTCATAATTAATACAAGCAAAACAACAAAGAGAAAATAAAGTTGTGGCTACCACTGTATCTAAGATAGTTTTAGGTAATCTGATCATTCTTGTGCTAGATTTTTGCTGTTGTGAAAGTGGAATGCTATAGAAGAGTGAAAGTGGAATGCTATGAGTATCAGTTGGTTGTGAAAGGACGGAAGTCTCTCTAGGTGATAAAGTCTCTGCCTGATAGAATTTAAGGAAATTTAAGAAAAAAAATCAAGAAAATGATGGGTTGGCAAGTGAGTAATTTCGAAATAGAAAACTCCAATGTTGTACAAAGTACCAACTCAATAATATAAATGAAGCTCCATTAGTTTGTTCAGATTTGCCTGTATAATGTGAATTTCTTGAAGAGAGACTCGGGAAGGATAGACAAACGAAAAGTACTGTCTCTTTCACCAACTGAGATTTAGTTTCAATGTGATGTTAGAGATGCAACTAATGAAGTTAAATTGTTTAAACTTATTTGATATGGAGTATTTTTTTAAAATGGGTTTTGGCGCTTGTGTTGTTTTCAACAGGGAGGAGAGTTATGTTCCTTCTGCAGTTACACACAACTTAAGCCAATATCCCAACTATGGTCGATATGCAAGTGGCTAGAGTTGGATATACTAATCTCGTTTGATATATTCGAAAATCATAAATAACAGTTTTTGTTTACCCACCATCACTACCCCTCTTGGAGTGGAAATGCTGTGGTAAGAACATCTTACCAGGGGGATTAGTCTGCTTTAATTGTGAAAGGTGGCACATATTCTGGACGAAGAATTTCTGCAACATGCCGAATTTCATGAAAAAAGGACACCAGAACATACCCTGCAGGACATATATAATGAGATTTACCGTACCATGAGATGCTAATGCTTTGACAAAGTTTATTAATATATATATTTCTATTACAAAGTAGAATACCAAATAGTATGTGAGATCGTGACACTTAATTATATCTGTAAGTCATTCTTCCCGTAAAAAGTGGTGAGGAATATATACCTTTTGCAATTCGTCGGTTCTGGACAATTGGACTCTCTTTTTTCATTTTTAAATTGATACTATTTCTCCTTTGAATTGTCAGGCAAACTTTAAAAATATCTTCAACTAAGATACCGATTAATTTCCTTATCATTCAATCATTAACTTCTAAATTAAGTGGTAGACCCATCCATATGTTTGGATGCACGATTGAAAAGCTGAACGCGCATAAACAACCCTATCCTTTTGCATACAATACTTGTGCATAACCACACATAATATTTAGTTGCTGGTTCGTTATAATTGCATGTGAACCGGAGATGTAATTTGTAAGACCAAACATGCGCCAAGAACACCACCTTCCCATTCCATTTATATGTATTCCTCAACCAAATAAACAGATTTGAAACATGCAGTGTATTTACGAGTTATAAATTGAAAAAAATGGTGAAACAAAAGTTTCATCTCAGACAAAATACAGGAATCCTTCTCTAAGGTTCAAAAGAAAGTACAATTTCTTTTACAAAATTTATAAGGAAAAAATCTACAAAATACAAACTATCATCATTAAGAATTTTCTAAACACATAAGATGAGAACATATTGAGATCAACTTATACACCTTCATATGGAAAAGTTAAAAGCCTTATTGTCATTTACTCAGAATCAGGTTTCCATATTGGTGACCGCTCCACAAATTTAAGTATTCCTCTCATACTTTAGGTTGATAAAGGACTTTGCCATGTTGATATATCAGTGATAAGATCACGCAGTTGACCTATTAGTGTCTTCAAGAGCAAGTTCTTGTTGGCAAGCTCCTACATTTATGAGAAGATGTTCAATGTTTACCACTGAAGCAATTAAAAAAGAAAAAAAGACAATCTATCAACCACTTCAGCTCAGATGCTAAATATGGTTGCAAAATTAGAGATCCGTTGGTGTCTTTTTTTTTTCTCTAATGAAAAAGTATTGTGCTAATTAAATAAATTTAAAAGATTCATAAAAAAATGTAATTTAAAAACGAAGAAAACCTAGAAAGTCTATATTAGTGTTAAGAAGCTAAAAATAATAGCAATATATATAAAAAAATAATCTCCAAAATGGTGGTGTTGTATCATAATTATCTTTTTAAAGGTAATACCAATGGGTCATAAATTGTTTCAAAAATAGGCCAAAATTACAAAACACATAATAAGGAAGACACTAGATTCAGTTAAATCTTAACATAATATGACTGAAGTAAATGCTTCTGAATTCCAACAAACTAAAATCTGTTCACAAAACGACAATTTCAAAGCTCAGCCGTTGTAAAGAACAGCGTCAAAGCATAGAGATAAAGATTAATACATTTATTAAAAACCTGGTTCAAACCTACCCTTCTTAGAGATGAGGCTCGCTCCTCCAACTTGTCAATTTCAGCTTCATCTGCAGGGCTAGCAGCTGAACCGGTATCAAATGATTTTGACTGCAGTACAAACCACGTTAGTTTAACAAGAAAACAAAAGCTTCACTTGACAAAATTTAGTAGTAAAGCTCACAAAAAGAATACATACATAAATATTTAAGCAAATAAGTGACATGTATGAATGAAAAATAACCTGCGAGTGTATCTACCAATATCTTTTGTGTCAATTTACACTATGTCTTCTATATCTACATTAAGGAGAGTTTGTCTACCAATATCGTTTGTGAATAATCCTTTAACTCCAACCATCAATATCTTCAAATTCCAGTTGATGGTACCGCAACATTGCAGAATTATGTTTAGGAAATAATGAATTTATACAAAGTAATTTGTACCAGTCGGTTTAATATTCTTTTAAAACTAATATTTTAAAGATGAGTTGTTACTGAATTTTTTATAATCATATTAAGCTTAACCCTGTTTTTTTTTTCACCCCCGTTTTTAAAACGACATCAAATTGAACCTTAGAATAGAGTTTGAATCATCATTTTACCTTCTCTAAAAGATATCCATGAAATTAAGATTGAATTCACAATCCATCAGCTAAAACTCTGGTTTAGCAAAGTAATAACTAATTAATTATCATTCCTGGGGTGTTTAGGTAATAAAACGTAGAGAAGTAGATGGCCAAAAGTCAATAAGCCACTTAAAATTGGAGTCAGCTCTGGAACATTAACAAGAGCGTACACACAGTTTCATACTTTTCATTATATTATTGAAGCACAATCAATGTTATCGGTATTGACAACCCGCAAAATCCTTTACAAAAGTATGAAGAAGCATTGTGGACAAAAAAACATACAATATATCCAGATAGATAAATGCAGAAATATAATTGCAATGTAAAAATAATGAAAGACAGTCATACAGTTAATGATACAATACAGTGAATAATAATAATAATAATAATAATAATAATAATAACAAGTTTAGAAATTCGAATAACATTAAAATCAATGCAAAACACCAGAAACGACAAGGCATAGGCCTTGAGTAGAAAGAAGAAAAAGAAGGGGGAGAGAGCGGTGCTACAGAACCAAAGAGGAAATCAAGAAAAGGAAAAAGGGGGGAGGGCGACACTGTACTGGGACAACAACAGCACTGCAGTGGAATACTGGCAGCGGAATACGTCTAAAGCTCTGGAATACACTGCAGGCAGCAACAGAATAAGCCAAAGGAAGTGGCAGCAGCAGTGTCACTTGAGGCTGACCACAACATCTACGGTTGCTTAAACAGAACAGATCTGTATTTTAGGTTGTGGCTGGTATCTTAGGTTTGTTAATTTTGGATTGGGTACACCTGACCCTTTTTCTCAAAATATAAAATTTAAGAAGCCTTGGTCAGTGTGACCAGAACTGAGGGTAGCAACACCAACCATGGTCTTTCCATGAGGCCATTCTACAACTTCCATAGCTGTCACTAGCCATCATGGAAAACCCAATTCGCCACTACCATGCAGTGGTGGGCAGAAAAATAAAATCTGTCACCCCTTTTTCCATGGTTGCTTTTTTTAACACTGACCACCATGAGTGAAACTTGCATGACTCAACAATCAGCAACTTGATCCCCTAAACTTACAAACTGACATGAATCCTGCAGAAATGCCCCCCATGTAGCCAATAAACGTGATTTGGTAAGTCAAGTAGTTGAGTTGCTGACTTCAGAATAACAATAGGTTGCTTGCATTGCTTCCAAAGCACACTGAACGTGAATTCACAGTTAGGCATGCATTCACGTTGATTGTACATTGGAACATGTGATAGCCCCAAAACACACTGAATGACATTTCTGCAACTGACCTATAGTTGACAGGAGTTCCTAACATTTTAGCCACTAAACATTGAAGGACACTGCATGTTTAGTGAAACTATGGTCTTTCAGATTTCTGAACTCTGTAACTAAACATCACATTTCAGTTTAAACCCCTGGGACCATCACAATTTGGCACCCATGAATGTTGGAATTACAATAAAGTGATGGCACCAACTTTAAGCTGAAAGATCTTAGTTTCTATAATGTATCAAATGAATATGCACGTTAAAAATTGACAACCACAATACATCCTAAATATCAAGAGTAGGACTTTCAATAGTGCATGACAGTGACATAATAATGCTGTTGTGACACAGTGGAATCAGGGGCCGCACAGTGGTCACGATCACTTGAGGATTGCAGCAGGATACCACTGCAATGCTGTGATGTCAAAACCCCTTCTTGCTTAGCTGTTAGGCTTTTTTTTTTTTATGGGAAGCGGGCATTTCAGGATTTTGGGGGAACACAACAAAAAGGAGCGAGACCTGCATTTATCTACATCCCTCCTCTCTAGCGAGAAGACCTACATTCTCCCTGTCTCTGGATATGAGGAGACATACTCCCTCTTTCTGGCTAGACATATTACCTATGTCTTTTGTTGATATTTACTTGTATGTTTTGTTTTAGACATAGCAGTAGTTCGACTCTCCCTGGATTGAGATCTGAAAAGATTTCAAAAATATAGTATCGCATAGCAGTCGATCTTAAAATATTATTTGAATTTTTTTATACAGTTTAAATTTTTTTATTGTCAATTATGAGTAACGATTATTTAACAACTCTCCATCATCGAAAATTTAAACTGTATAAAAAAATTCAAATAGCATTTACTATATTTTTGAAATATTTTCAGATCTCAATCCAGGGAGAGTCGAACTACTGCTATGTCTAATCCAATTCAATCCAATTCAACCCAACATCTTATCCTTTTACATTAACAATTTAACACCACATTCATGCGTACAACCACAAGGCAGCATCGACTAGTACCTCTCCCACCCTCTCAGCTCAATACAGTTTATTGCATTTAGCTTCGGAACATAATAACCTCTCAAAAAAGTTCACAAGATCCACGAATCAACAGAATTGATTGTTAAAATGCATTTCACAACAAAGCAAACACGGTATGGAGATTCAAGAGAAAGTCAACGAGCGAAATCGTGTACCTTCTGGGAGTTAGGAATGGCAGTGAGAATTGTCCGAAGCGTGGCGACAGCGTTCTTGTACCGCAAGCGAGCCTCTTCGAGGGCGCCTCCAGCGCCGGCAGAGGCTGTTGCGCCGTCAGAGTGAAGATTTGAGTTGTCTGAAGCGGAGTCAGTGGTGGCGGAGGGGGCATTGGGGGAGGTAGAAGTGGCGGAGGGAGAGGTGGACCAAAGAACAGGGTTGCAGAGCTCGTCGTTCATGGAAGAGAGGATCTGGAAAGCGAACTCTATGGTTTCTTCCAAGTACTTCTGCCCTTCCATCGCCAACTCCTGCGTCGTTTTCGACCTCAACACCATGCCGTTCCCCAATTGTTCTTCCATTCTAACCCCCCACACTAATTCAGCACCAAAACCACTAGATTTAGAAATCCTAAAACCCTAACCTCTTATAGATTCAAAGATATAAACAATGGCGAAAAAATCTAAACCAAAAGATGAAAACGTTGACAGCAGGATTCATTTCAGGTCTGCCTCCTTAGCCACTCGGACATATCGACGCTTTACCTCTGCGTTTTCCATTCCTTTATATTGTCTAATACTGTGATATCTCATTTTGCAATTTTAAGCAAACTTTGATTAATAAGAAAAATGTAGGCTAAAAATAATGTATTTTTTCTCCCATTTATCATTTTAAATATAAAAAAATTACTAACTTACAACACTCCTCTTTTTTCTAATTCTACCCTTAATCTTGCTTAATTGTTTGATAAATATTTTATTGACATTTTAAATAATTTTAAATAATTATTTTGCATTAAGATTGTATTATATTTGTTCTATTTAAGTTGTAGGAAGTTATAGTAATTAGGCTTTATTTCTGTTTTGATTAGTTTACACTGATATTTTCTTTTCTTTTATTTCATTTAATACTTGTGGTTGAACGTGTGTTTTGCGATGATCGTATGACCCTTGATTATACGAGAGAAGAGGATGTAGTAGATGCTTCGGATGCTTAATAAAGATGCAAAAGTGGAGAGCAGCTTTGGGTTTATTTGAAGCTTTGAGTTATAAAATTTAAAAAATAATGTAAATGGATTAATTTTATTTCTTGGTTTATTTGATTAATTTTTGGGATTTTGTAATTGGATTATATTTTTGGTGAAGTTAGAACTTTATTTAAATTCCCCAAGATTCAAATGTCGAAATTTTTAATTGGCACAATTTTCCGCATTAAAAGGATTTTAAAATATCTTACTCTAAATATGATTCGTGACACTCTAAAATGGAGCGTTACAATAAAAGACTCTACTATTTTAAAAACGATTTTTTAACACTATTTTGACAACGCCACATGTCACGATTCCATTGGTCCATTTTGAATTTAATTTTTTTTAAAAGTGTGGTTGAAACTGAGTAGGGTTTCTTAAAGTTGAGATTCCAAATATACCCCTGATCTTGTTTCATCTGGAATGAACATTTTGTCTTATTCTCGTGGTTGACTCTCTTCATTTGCCGTTGTCGCTCTTGGTTCTCTCTCTGTCTCCCTCCATTTTCGTGAAGGTCGTCTTCTTCATTGAGGTTGTTGTGCAAAATGGCAACGTCCCGTGAGCATGGTCCGTCGAGCAAGGTAAATGCTTTCTCCTACAATTTCCTTCGTTGCGTTTTGGGTTTGGGTTTTGGGTTTGGGTTTGGGTTTGGGTTTGGGTTTGTGTTGTTATGGTTTTTGGGTTTTCGTGTTTTGCTTATTCTGTTTTGGTTGATGCAGTTGATCGTTCGTCACTCTTTTTCAACAAAGTATATATGTACTTTGAACGAACGTTTGACAGACGAGCAATGGTCACTGATTGCGAAGACTCCATTTGGGTGGTTTTTAGATTTGGGTGTTAATGTTAAAGTATGTAGGAATATATTGAGTGAGTTATTGGTTAAATGGGTGGATTCCAGTAGTGGTTTTTTAATTGCAAATAAAGTTGTGAATATCAATGAAAAGGATTTTTGTTTAGGATTGGGGTTGAGTTCAGATAGTGAAAATATTAACATAAAGAATGAAATGGAAAGTAGTACATGTGTGAAATACATAGGTAAAGGAACACGAGATTTGAATTTGATATACAAACTTTTAATGAGAAAACACAAGAAAATGATACCTTGTTCTCATTTTTGTAGCCTTTACATATTGGTAGGGATATGTGAGATCTTATTTCCAAAACGTAGCGGAAGAGTGTTTCCCATAATGTTTAAAATTGTTGACAATTTAAGTGGTTTAGGTAATTATTGTTGGGGTAGTCTAGTTTATCGTTTTTTGTTACGTAGTTTGTGCAAAACTTCAGAAGCTTTGAAGAAAGGAAAAGGTACAAGGAACATTTACGTTGATGGTTGTGTTTACATGCTGCAGGTAATTATTATTTATTGATTTAAAATGTTTTTTTCTGTTGTGGGTTGCATATTCTTTTTTCGCTAAATTTTAAGATGAACTAAGTTTTTAGGTATGGTTTTGTGAGCATTTCATTCCTCCCGAAGGTCCAATAGAAAAATTTCCAAGAATATTGCATTGGATATGAATAGAAATGTGGGAGACAACTTCGTAAAACGAGTTATGGAGACGAGTGTGGTACGTGGTTTGTTGTTTGAGTTTTTGATGTTATGATATATTGACAAAACTTTTATACTATGATATATATGGTTAAATTTCAAGTTCATGATTATGTTTATGTTGGTGCTTCAAGCAAGGATAAGAAGGATGAGAAGGATTACCGACCAACACCAAAAAAAAAAGAATGACAAACCAACACCAAAAAAGATACAAAAAAGAAAACGAAGAGAAAGTTTGATGATAAGAAGGATGAGAAGGATTACCGACCAACACCAAAAAAAAAGGGGATGACAAACCAACACCAAAAAAGATACAAAAGAAAACGAAGAGAAAGTTTGATGCGTGCCTTAGACGATCAAGAATTTATAATTGAAGAACTTAAAAGGAGGGTTGATGGTCTAGAGGCATAGTTGGCTGAAGAGAAGGCTAGAAGAAGAAATAAAGATCACGGTGGATAGAGTGCGCCTCGTACAGAACCATCCATGAACAATGGGTTTGTTTCCCCTAGTGGCATTGACACAAACCAACCTCCTTTGAAGACATATGTGACGATTGGATCACGAAGGCGTTACAAGGGCAGAGCACTTAAGACTCCATACACTTGAACTGTAGTGCTTAGAATAAAAAATGAGTCATATTTGTATTCATATGTTAAGAGAAAGTCAAACAACATTCTACATAGATGAACAACTGAGTGTAATGTAACCTATTTGATTGAATGATATAAAATATGCATATTTGCTTACATTACATATTGCTATTTTGAATTGAAATGTTATTGCGTTCATTGTTGTTATTGTGAAATAAGGTTTTGTTTGGAATGTTAATCAATAAATTGGCCAATTTGATTGAGTAGGAATGATGTTTATGATGGATGAATGAAACTTTGTTTGTGAGATGTAGAACTTAGCCGAAGTTCCTAACAAATGTGCTTCAAAAAACACTATAGTAATCGTTTACATGGGCCTGGTAAACGATAACGCGAGTGAATTCTGTGTTTTGTACAGAAAGTTGCACTACATGAGCTAGTTGTGGTGTCCTGGGTGACCACTGACAAAATGTGTTACTTTCTCACATAAGTCCAGTGCTCTTGACTTGATTCTGCTGTTTAAGTGTGAGTAGAAGGTGGGAAGTGATGTTTGGTAACCCCAAGATGGTGGCAAATATCTTAGTTTCTGAGATGTGCAAGTTGGAGGAAGTGCCGAGATTTGGTCCTGAAAAAACACTATGGTAATCATTTACAGTGGCCTGGTACATGATTACGCGAGTGAATTATGCGTTTTGTACAGAAATTTGCATTGCAGGAGCCATTTATGGTGACCTAGGTGACCAATGACAAAATGTGTTACTTTGTAACATAAGTCCAGTGCTCTTGAGTTGATCATGCTATTTAAGTGTGAGTAGAGTTGTAAAGTGATGTTTGGTGACCCCAAGATGGTGGAAGGGATCCTAGTTTGTGAGATGAGCAAGTTGGGGGAAGTGGTGAGTTCTGGTCCTGAAAAAACATTATGGTAATCGTTTACATGGCCTGGTAAACGATTACGCGAGTGAATTCTGTGTTTTGTACAAAAAGTTGCACTATAGGAGCCAGCTATGGTGACCTGGGTAACCACTGACAAAATATGTTACTTTTTCACATAAGTCCAGTGCTCTTGACTTGATTATGCTGTTTAAGTGTGAGTAGAGGGTGGCAAGTGATGTTTGGTGACCCTAAGATGGTCGAAGGTATCTTGCTTTGTGAGATGTGCAAGTTGGGGGAAGTGCTGAGATCTGGTCATGAAAAAACACTGTGGTAATCGTTTACAGTGGCCTGGTAAACGATTACGCGAGTGAATTCTGCGTTTTGCACAAAAAGTTGCACTGTAGGAGCCAACTGTGGTGACCTGGGTACCCACTGACAAAATGAGTTACTTTCTCACACAAGTCTAGTGCTCTTGACTTCATTCTGTTGTTTAAGTGTGAGTAGAGGGTGGGAACTGATGTTTGGTGACCCCAAGACGGTGTCTTAGTTTGTGAGATGAGCAAGTTCGGGGAACTGCTGAGATCTGGTCCTAAAAAAGAACTGTGGTAATCGTTTACAGTGCGCTGGTAAACAATTACGCGAGTGAATTCTGTTTTTTGTACAGAAAGTTGCACTACAGGAGCCAACTATGGTGACCTGGGTGACCACTGACAAAATGTGTTACTTTGTAACAAAAGTCCAGTGCTTTTGAGTTAATCATGCTATTTAAGTGTGAGTAATGGGTGGGAAGTGATGTTTGGTGACCCCAAGATGGTGGAAGGGATCTTAGTTTGTGAGATGAGCAAGTTGGGGAAAGTGTTGAGATTTGGTCCTGAAAAAACACTATGGTAATCGTTTACAGGGGCCTGGTAAACGATTACGCGAGTGAATTCTGTGTTTTGTACATAAAGTTGCACGGCAAGAGCCAATTGTGGTGTCTTGGGTGACCACTGAAAAAATGTGTTACTTTCTCACATAAGTCTAGTGCTCTTGACTTGATTATGCTGTTTAAGTGTGAGTAGAGGGTGAGAAATGATGTTTGGTGACCCCAAGATGGTGGCAAGTATCTTAGTTTGTCAGATGTGCAAGTTGAGGGAATTGCTGAGATCTGGTCCTGAAAAAACACTACGGTAATCGTTTACATCAGGCTCGTAAACGATTACGCGAGTGAATTATGCGTTTTGTACAAAAATTTGCACTCCAGAAGCCAGCTGTGGTGACCTGGGTGACCACTGACAAAATGTGTTACTTTGTAACATAAGTCCATTGCTCTTGAGTTGATCATGTTGTTTATGTGTGAGTAGAGGGTGGAAAGTGATGTTTGGTGACCCCAAGATGATGAAAGGGATCTTAGTTTGTGAGATGAGCAAGTTGGGGGAAGTGTATAGTTCTCGTCTTGAAAAAACACTGTGGTAATCGTTTACAATGGCCTGGTAAACGATTATGCAAATGAATTTTTTTTTGTACAGAAAGTTGCACTACAGGAGCCAACTATGGTGACCTGGGTGACCACTGAAAAAATGTGTTACTTTGTAACATAAGTCTAGTGCTCTTGAGTTAATCATGATGTTTATGTGTGATGTTTGGTGACCCAAGGATTGTGGCAAGTATCTTAGTTTGTGAGATATGCAAGTTGGGGGAAGTGCTGAGATCTGGTTCTGAAAAAACATTGGGGTAATCGTTTACAGGGGTGTTGACCCAAAACTTGTTAGTCGTTGCTAGGACTCGGGTTCAATCCCCAAATCCCCGGCAACGACGCCAAAAACTTGTTAGTCCAAAAACTTGTTGGGCTCGATTTCGGCAAGTGCACCGAATCGTTCAAGTAATAAATCGGTAAGACCGGGTATCGTTTTCCCAAGAGACTCGTAATACTAAAGAATTGTGCGATTAACAACTCATATAGACTCAATAACATAACATCAATTTACAGAACAAGTGCAGAAACATAAATTCATACATAATTACAAGGTTTGGACTTTGGTATTGAAGACACTTTGAAATGGAAAAGACTAGAAATGGTATGAAATGACATTGTTAAGGTTAGTTTTCACCAATGCACTCTTGTGTATGACTAATTTCATCTCCTCTCTATCAATTTACTAAAGTCAATCCACTAAAACACTCTAGCCCTAATCTCTTAGGTGAAAGAGCCTAGGTTTTCCTTATCAAACTCCAATCCCTTGGACAATCTAACAAGCAAAACCCGCATTAAAGAGCTGGGATCTAAGACAACATGTGAATCATCTTCCATCCCTAGAATCAATGAACCACAAGGACTCCTATTTCAGTTCTGGGTTTCATCTTACGTCCCCATAATCCATAAAACCCCAAAATCAAGTCATGAACGTCCCCATTACATGCAAGCTTTAAGATCGGAAACAAGAATACTAGCAATTGATAGAAAAGGCATATATATAATCAAATCATTCAACAATTACACAAGAATTCAAAGGCTACAACTAATCCCAACAAGATGGGTTTGGTTCTCCATTTCCATGGAGAACCCTAAAGCTTACAAACATGGAAGATGGAAGAAGAAGGAGACCCAAAGGAAGAGGAGGAGATGTTCCCACAAGCTCCTCGCGCCCTCCATGAGCTCCAGCCGTGAAATCGCACCTCCAAAGAACCAAAGACCGTAACCCCTTCGCGTTTCTGGGTTAAATAAGTTGTCTGCCACATCAGTAAAAGTCGCGTCCGGCGCCCTCTGTCAGTCGCGCCCGGGCGCGAGACTCTCGCAAAAAGTCGCAAAAAGTCGCGCCCGGCGCCCCTCTGCGCCCGGCGCAAACCATCTGGATAAATTGAAAGTGAACGAGCGTCCTCTTCTCTGGCCTGGACGAGCGTCCTAAATCTTGGACGAGCTTCCTCTTATCCCTCTGGACGAGCGTCCTCTTAGCTCTTGGACGAGCGTCCACTCTCTTGCAGGACGAGCGTCCTCTCTGCTGGCTGGACGAACGTCCAATTCTGCTGGCTGGGACGAGCGTCCTCTTCTGCCTGGCTGGGAAGAGCGTCCGCTCGTGCTTCCACTTTGGACGAGTGTCCGCTCTTCTGCCTTCTGCATGAGCGTCCGCTTGTGCTTCCACTCTGGACGAGCGTCCTCTCTCCTGGCTTCTGGACGAGCGTCCTAGTCTTTTTCTGGATGAGGACGAGCGTCCTCTTGCTGGGGACGAGCGTTTCTGCATGTGCTTGCTTTGGTTTGCTCTATACATTGTTGGAGACTCTTCCAAGCTCATTTTTAGCTACAAAATAAGGGATTATTGATGAAAGTACATCAAAGTAGCCAAAAACACAATTATTTAGAAAACAAGACAAAAGAAGAGGATATAACAAGTTATAAGTTAGAAAGGAGTTGATTTTGCTACTAAAATGATGCTTAAAATATGGTAAAATTTAGCATTATCAAGGGGCCTAGTAAACGATTACGCGAGTGAATAATGTGTTTTGTACAGAAAGTTGCACTATAGGAGCCAGTTGTGCTGTCCTTGGTGACCACTGACAAATTGTGTTACTTTCTCACATAAGTTTAGTCCTCTTAACTAGATTATGCTGTTTAAGTTTGAGTAGAGGGTGGAAGTGATGTTTGGTGACCCCAAGATGCTGTCAAGTATCTTAGTTTTTGAGTTGTGCAAGTTGGGGGAAGTGTTGAGATCTGGTCGTGAAAAAATACTCTGGTAATCGTTTACATCAGGCTGGTAAACGATTACACGAGTGAATTCTGCATTTTGTACAGAAAGTTGCACTGCAGGAGCCAACTGTGGTGACCTGGGTGACCACTGAAAAAATGTGTTACTTTCTCACATAAGTTCAGTGCTCTTGACTTGATTATGCTGTTTAAGTGTGAGTAGAGGGTGGGAAATGATGTTTGGTGACCCCAAGATGGTGGCAAGTATCTTAGTTTGTCAGATGTGCAAGTTGAGGGAATTGTTGAGATCTGGTCCTGAAAAAACACTACGGTAATCATTTACATCAGGCTAGTAAACGATTACGCGAGTGAATTATGCGTTTTGTACAAAAAGTTGCACTAGAGGACGCAGCTGTGGTGACATGGGTGATCACTGACAAAATGTTTTACTTTGTAACATAAGTCCAGTGCTCTTGAGTTGATTATGCTGTTTAGGTGTGAGTAGAGGGTGGAAAGTGATGTTTGGTGACCCCAAGATGGTGGAAGGGATCTTAGTTTGTGAGATGAGCAAGTTGGGGGAAGTGCTGAGTTCTGGTCCGTAAAAAACATTGTGGTAATCGTTTACAGTTACCTGGTAAACGATTACGTGAGTGAATTCTGCGTTTTGAACATAAAGTTACACTATAGGAGCAAGCTGTGATAACCTTGGTGACCACTGACAAAATGTGTTACTTTCTCACATAAGTCCGGTGCTTTTCACTATATTTTATTGTTAACATGACCATTACACTTTTGGTTATCTAACTTGGTATATTGTTTTAAGTATTTATGATAAATAATTAGTAAAAGCTTAAAGTAAACATTCATGATGAAAACTTTAAGTCTCCGTAAAGCACTTTGTTATGATAAACATTAAAATAAGGAAGTAGTAACACAGTAATCCATGGTTGTTTGTAATGAACGAAATAAACAATAAACAAGCAATTCTAATAACGAGGTTCGCTATCAAAGTCGTTTCGCATGTGCTGTAGTTGTTCCTCGGTGTTCCCAACTTGCGATTGCAGCCCGTCAAATCTTGTCCCCATGACCATGTCCATGTTTCCAAATCGCTTTTCTAAGGCATCAAATCTTGTACCAACGACGGTCTGCAGTTGTTTGATGCGATTTATGACATCATTTAGTGTTGTAGAAGAACCAACTTGTTCATTATCCTCGTCTTATCCGCATTGATGTTGTTCATTGGGGGGCGTTGTCTTTGGGAACCCATACTATGTCATCATTTTGCACATAACCAAATGAGGCTACAACTTCATATCCCATTTTTTGCTTGAACTTAATTTTTGTAATAGGATCAATCTCAGTAGGGACTTCAAAGTGTTGGATGAAGATGGTTATCAAATGAGGATATGGCAACTTGGTGTTGTCCTTTAATACCCTTTTCATCCTATATCTGATAAGATGTCCCTAGTTAATGTGTATGGAATTGAAAAGGGCCCTGTCGCAACCGGAATCGCGACGGGACGACGATCCAATAAAAAGAATAAATATATTGAAAAGAGATTTTTTGGAGTCGCCACCATAGTTTATTCTGGAAAACTACGGAAAAACCATAAAATGATAAGGCATGGTCAAATTGAACCAGATTCTTGGTTCGGGAGTCGGTTACGTGTAGGGAAGGTATTAGCACCCTACAACGCCTGCCCTAAGGCAGTACCTTTAACTAAATGTGCGAATGTGGATGTGGTTTTCAAAGTGTTTAACTTTCCCTTAAAATAAAACTCGAAAGAAACAAACAATATTTTTTAGCTTTTTGGGCCCGACAAGGATTGACCTTGCTCCTACGTATTCTCATGTGAGAAATCAGGGTTACGTAGTTCTTTTAGAAAACTGCTTCAGAAAATTGTTTGGAAAATTGTTTGAGAAATTGTTTTGGATAAATTTTGGATTTTTGGGAGAATGAACCTGACAAGGACTGGCCTTGCTCCTACGTATCTCCACTTTTGATGGAGAATCAAGGATCACGTAGTTCTGGAAGGCGATATTGTTTGTAGTTTTGAAAAAGGCATGTTTTTTAGTTTTTTGATGATTTTTACATTTCTGTTATTTTTATTTAGGAAAGAGAAAAGGTTTTTGGCACAAGGACGATGCGTGCGATCACACATGTGCCTAAACCTTTAAAACATATTTTTGGCGTTTTTGATGAAAGAGAAAAGGTTTTTGGCACAAGGACGATGCGTGCGATCACACATGTGCCTAAACCTTTGAAACATATTTTTGTAATTTTTTAATGAAAGAGAAAAGGTCTTTGGCACAAGGACGATGCGTGCGATCACACATGTGCCTAAACCTTTGAAACATATTTTTTGGTATTTTTGAAGAAAGAGAAAAGGTTTTTGGCACAAGGACGATGCGTGCGATCACACATGTGCCTAAACCTTTAAAACATATTTTTTGGTATTTTTGAAGAAAGAGAAAAGGTTTTTGGCACAAGGACGATGCGTGCGATCACACATGTGCCTAAACCTTTAAAACATATTTTTTGGTATTTTTGAAGAAAGAGAAAAGGTTTTTGGCACAAGGACGATGCGTGCGATCACACATGTGCCTAAACCTTTAAAACATATTTTTTGGTATTTTTGAAGAAAGAGAAAAGGTTTTTGGCACAAGGACGATGCGTGCGATCACACATGTGCCTAAACCTTTAAAACATATTTTTGGGATTTTGAAGAAAGAGAAAAGGTTTTCGGCACAAGGACGATGCGTGCGATCACACATGTGCCTAAACCTTTAAAACGTATTTTTGGTATTTTGAAGAAAGAGAATTATTATTATTTTATTTATTTATTTTTTGTGATTTTTGTTTATTATAAAAAAGTGAGTGTGTGTAGTGTTTGACAAATAAATAAAACAAATACAGTACAAAGGGATGGAGTTATCTTACAAGGGGATTACACAATAAGAACCGACTAAAACGAAAACAAGAGCAAAAGAAAAGCAAAGAATAGAGGTACAGAGATAGAACCATGGGTGCACGCTGGGGTTCCTTTAATTGGGCCAGTACTCTTCTTCTCCAACTTTGGATCTGCTAGTGGTGTAAACATAAAAAAATGGGGTGCCATTGGCTGTTGGCTGCTCAGACCCGAGGTCCCTTTCTTGTTATTTGCGGGGAGTGTGAATAGGAGTTGCGCCTCAACATGAAGAAAGGAGAAGCCCATGCCGAGCCCAAAGCCTCCTCCCAGCAGCAACATTAGGGGTCTACTCACATCTTCCTCATTCTTTCTCGTCTCTCTCCCATACCGGCCACCCAGGGAGGGGTTCGTATCCGCCAACTCAAACACACGAGTGGCCTCCTCTTTGAACCAGACTACCGTGAACCTCCTTCGTGGCGTCGCCAGCAACCACCCGCACCGCCAGAGCCTGCATCGGCCCAAGCTCCAGTCTGCCCACTCTTTCTCTTCTCCACTTCCTCGCGTGCAAGAAGAAACTCTCGCCTCTCCACGCCACACCGATGCCACTCCCGGTGAAGCCAAACGCCGTAAACCGTGAACGAAGGTCGCGCTCGTCGTCGGGGTCGTCTTCCGTCAAGATACCAGGGCGCCTCCCTTGTATAATGCCTTCCGCCTCTCCACAGATATACTTGGGTTCCCTTTTTGGTGATCCGTATCTGTTTTGGTGTTCCTTATTGCTAGAGCAATGAATGGGTGTCGATGAGTCTGATGTTCATGGGGTCAGGGGTAGTCTATCGTGTTTGGGTTGTTGGGAAAAGATGCAACCGTGGGTGAAAAAGAAAAAGTGGTAAGGGTGGTTGCGGTTTTGGGGCCGAGGAATTTCCAGTGAATACCGTACGAAGTGTATGATAGATGATGGGTGTTTGGTGATGAAAATGAAGAAGAAATGGTGTTGGCTGTGAGGTGAAGATGATGATTTTGGAAATAGTATATGGATGAAGATGAGTGCTGGTTCAGTGTCAATGAAGAGGGAAGGGTGTATGGCCGCGAGGTCTCAGGATGAAAATGATGATGTTAATGTGTATAAGGGCTATAGGTCCAGTGTTGGAACAGTGTTGGAGATGAAAGTGATGCTGTTGGTCGATTGGTAAGGATGAGGATGGTGGGCTGGAGTGGGTGAACATGGGTGTCTGGTCGTGCATGTAGCGGTGGCCGTGGGTGACAAGATGGTTGGGTGTGATGATTGTTCGGTAACCATAGTCATGAACAAACATTCATAGCAGCATCTACTTAACACACATGCAAACATAACACATGCAAACGTAGCAACCACATAACAGAGACATTTTCAAGGGTAACGTGACAGAGACATGTTCAAGGTCCATTAACCAAACTCAGTAAAACACGGAGCGGAATACATTACTTACCTCTTGAAGCTTGGTTCACTCTTTGCTAATCCCGTGCGTCCAATGTCTTCTTCTTCATCGCAGCTGGCTTGCCTTTTTCGATAAAGTGCTCCTCCCTCTGAATGTGGAGTGTTGTAGTGGTCTCTCAGTCGTTGGAAGTGACGGTGTCCGTGAGAATGAGGAAAAAAAGGGTGTATGTCGTGGGGACGGTTATTGGAGATCTGAGGTGGCGAAGTGATCACGGTGGAGGGGGAGGTCGAAAAAGGTGACTGTTACATTGGTTGTGAAGGTGCTATAGGGATGTTGATGTTGGCTGTCAGTGGTGTCCGGGATCTATCTTAGAAGTGATGAAAAACTGGCCCTTAGTCTGGTTTGGTGACGTTCCCAGGTGTGATGAGTGATCAAGGGTCTCGGAGATGGGAATTGTTGGAACAATCGGTACCGTTATAGAGTCGCACAGCGGAATTAAAAACTTGAAAGAGAGTGGAAAGCGTGTTCGATCACAATTAAAATTAATTTGGTCCTTTTAGTAAAAATAATTTTCTTTGAGAAAATTTATCAAACAGTTGATATACGTAAAATAAAATGAGTGCAGGGAATAAGAAGAACAACACAGAATTTTTATCCTGGTTCGAATCAAAAGATTCTACGTCCAGTCGTTAATCACTATAAATAGTGATTAACCTTTTTCACTAAAAATGGTTTAACAGATTACAACAAATAGTTAATAAAGCAGATAAATAAACCTTCCTTCGACGAACGAACCGGAAGAAGAACACTCTGCCAACTCGAAGAGAACCGCTCCGACTATCGACAAACGAAACGCGAGCTTCTCCTATTCACGAGACCAGGCAGAGCACCTTGCTAACTCGAAGAGAGCTTGCTCCGACAATCGACACACGAAACGCGAGCCTCTCCTGTTCACGAGACCAAGCAAGGGAACTTGAACTATAGCTTCTGAGAACTTCCTCTGACAAACAGTATTCTGCTAGAGCTTCTGTTCAACCACAGAGAGCTTCCCTTAGGCACAAAGCTCTAATACTCTCAATTGAAAAGTTCTTTCTAAGAGCTGTGAAGACCTCTATTTATAAGCCTAGTTTCGTGCAGGGTCAAAAACTGAAAAGACATCTCCCAACTGCCATTGATAATCGATTATCAAAAGTGATAATCGATTATTTGTGTCCGTTATGGGGTTTACAAAAAAGTGATAATCGATTATATGATGTGATAATCGATTATTCCTGTATGACTCTGTGATAATCGATTATTGCCATTTCATAATCGATTATTGCAGTTAAAAATGAAAGTTTACAAAGTTTACAAGAATTTCCTACTACATTTAATCTCTACAAATTGCTTTTAACTAATTCTAATATCTTCTTCAACTAAAACTTCTTGCAGCATCATCAAAACAAATTTCTTCAAGATTTACCAATACTCCTTATTGGTAACAGGAATAATGAGGCTGGAGGTGGTGTCGGAGGTGAAAGTGATGGATGGGAGTATGAAGATGATAGGATGATGACGATGACTACTGGATATTGGTTGATGATTGGGTGAGGGGAATTAGGCCGTGGAGACGGAAAGGGAAAGGTGTATGGCCGTGGGTGTCAAAATGGTTTGTGGCAGTGGATGAAGCTGGATGAAGGTGATCAGAGAGGGGTCAGTGGTGTTGTGAAGGGATCATCGTGACAGGCCAAAGACAGGTGTTGGAACTTGTTGAATGCGGAGAGGTTGGTGATGGAGATGAAGGCGGCTTTTGATGGCTGACCCGTGAGGAAGACAAACTCCTCAGGAAGAAAGATTTCAAGTGCTTGCCGTGGTATATGGTGAAGATAAAAACAGAAAGGTCCGATGTTGGCCGAGAGGTGTTAGGGATGAATACATGGTAGGTTGAAAATGGGTTCCAGCCAATATGTATTGGTGATTGAAAAATGATATCCCGGTCCAATCAGTTTCCCCAGGTCCTGGAGATAATTCCCGAGAGGTCACCCCGTGTCCGGCATCCAAGGTATTGGTCTCCAAGATAGATCTCCCCGGTGACGTTTCTAGAGATTCCCTTTTCTCTCTTTTTCGAATAAGGTAATGATGCTGAAGGTACGTAGGAGTCTCAGGTGAGTGGGAGGCAAGGTGTTGCATGCGTTTCAGATGCCAGAGGGAATCAGTACAGGTGCCAGATAAGGGCCCGTGGGGAACCAACTCTGGTGGAAGCCCAGAACCCTTGCCATTTTTATTCAGGGAAAATCTCCTTCATAATTCTTTATCACTTCACAGAGCATCTTCTTCCTAAAAGTGTTTCTCCATGTGCGCTGTAAATGTGCTACCAACATGCACTTCCATTCTCTGAACATTCCACTCATCACCATCATGTGCTTTCAGCTTTTCTTGTATCAATGCCATGTCCTCATGCTCCACTCATTCCCATCATGTGTTTTTGCTGACCAAGATTCTGCTCCACCGCTTGCCCACGTGAAAACTGAAGACACCATGAGCATTTTAATATTCAACTCAGCTGCCCATGCTTCCAGATTGCGTCTGAGATTGCGTCCGCTTTAAGCCATGCATCTAACTCTTTTTCCAAATCAAAATCCAAAAGTGGAGGCCTGCCAAAATATTCTCTCGCAGAAACCCATACTGCAAATGGCTTTCAGATGTTAATGGTGGACAGTGGTAGAGGGTGGCCATCTTCGCTGTTCAGACCGAATTAAAGTGTATCGCCAGCTTTTGGACGTTCGGTCAAAACTGAAATCGAACGAACGCTCAAATTGTATGAACGAACGCTCCAAAACATCTTAAACATTGCCCCCACTAAGTTGGACGCTCGGTCAAAACAGCAAACGAACGAACGTTCAAACTATGTGAACGAACGCTCAAAGAACGCTTTACTATTTGGACGAGTGTCGCAATACTCCAATTGCCGAACGTTATACCAGGCCGAACACAATGAGACCGAGTGATCAATTATGAAACACAAAACCGAACGTCCAGTAAACACATGACCGAACGTCCTAAAGAGCCGATTGGCCGAACGTCTGAGGACGAGCGGTTGAAAAGTAATGTATGAGTCGAACGTCAATGAACGGTTGCATGCGAGAAGTGGACAGACGCTTGCCTTTAAGCTCAGAATGGACGAACACAAGCTGGAAAGCTGAACGATTGAGTTTAAAGGAAAAGACCGAACGACCACCGAGACCGAGATGCTGAACAATTGAGGATGAGCGATCGGTTGAGGCTGAGCATTAACGAACGTCTTATGAAACCGAATGACCGAACGGTTGAACAGTGAAGAGGACGAACGTCCTAAAAGACCGGGACGAACGTCTGTGGTATTCGGTAGAGAACGAACGCCTCAGACCGTTTGGACGAACGCAAAGAGATCATGTGGGGACAAACGGTAGAAACGAAGGACGAGCGTCCTAAAGGTTCACAGTTGAGGACGAACGTCACAAAGCTGGAACGATCAGGACGAGCGATAGACAGTTGGAGCAGTAGGTGGACGAACAACGCTCACTGTTTGGACGACCGGCCACAGTGGGAAAGGACGAACGGTCACAACAGTTGGGAAAGACGAACGGCCTCAGCAAAAGTGGGAAGGACGAACGCTCACTGTTTGGACGAACGGCCTCAGCAAAAGTGGGAAGGACGAACGCTCACTGTTTGGACGAACGGCCTCAGCAAAAGTGGGAAGGACGAACGGTTGCAGAAACAGTGGGGAGAACCGAACGGTCACTGTTTGGAGGACGAACGCCCTCAGTTGAGGACGAACGTTTTCTGAAAGAGGACGAACGCCCTCAGTTGAGGACGAACGTTTTCCGAAAGAGGACGAACGCCCTCAATTGAGGACGTTTTCTGAAAGAGGACGAACGCCCTCAATTGAGGACGAACGTTTTCTGTCGTTTCATTTTTATTTATTTATTTATTTATATTTTTTTTTTCTTTTTTTTTTTTTATTTTATTATTATTATTTTTTTTTTTAATTTTTGTTATTATATACCCTTTTTTGTATTTTTGATATTTATTCCCTTTGTTGGTGAAAATAAATTTTATTTAAACAACCCGGACGAAATTGAGTGTTGACAGGCCCATAGCAGCATAATATCCTCTTCGGATGCTTGACCAATATATGTTGCACGAGGAATTAATACTCGAGTAAGAACGTAATGAAGTATCCTTGGTTGAACCTTCATTTGGTCGGCCAGTATTTTGCTTTGTATGTCAGCATCATCTCTACAGACGAGTTGCCTTGCACTTACAAAATCATATTGCTCTTTCCACTCATCGAAAAGACCTCCTTCATAATGAACACCATTAGTTGGGAGGGTTGTGAGTTCATGAAAAAGATTAAGGCTAACTCTGATTTTGACCCCTTTTACTTTGCTTCGAATAACCCCGGTATCCGAAATGGACATGTTGCTGTAGAAGACTCTTACTAATTCTGGGTAGTAATGTCTTCTTAAAGACACAAATTCCGTTAGCCCAGCTTCGACCAATATGTCGTAGAATAGAAAAATTCTTCCTTCAAAGTAACCGTCCTCGAGATATTTGCTTTCCAATATTTCACGATTGAAAAAATGTAGTGCAAATTTCTCATATTGTTCATCCAACAAGAAGAGTTCATTGTTTGTCGTTGCTGGGGATGATGGTGGGGATGGTGTTGGACTGCGACGGCGACGACGTTTACCACGGGAAGAAGATGTCCTTTGTTTCTTGCTTGCACGATCAACCATTGCAGGATTCTTAGGGTTTTGAGAGAGAAAATAATGTTGGAAAGGTACTTGAACAACGTGGTCAGTGGGTAGTTAAGTACAGGAAAACTGAAGTGGGGGACGTGGGCCAAAAAAGTTCAGTCGTGGGTAGTTGTATGGACTAACCATCACCCTATAATCGATTACAGCTTATTTGTAATCGATTACAAGATCGGTGTTTTGTCCCAAACATTGCATTTCATACAGTACCCAGTGTAACAGTACATGAAAGGGACTTTTAACAATGCGCATCATGCAATTGCTTATCATATAATTCAAGTAACCAGTTACACATCATTCACATAATAATGTAAAATTAACATAGATATAAAATACATAGAAGAACAATAAGGAAGTTATATATATCAAATAATGTTGTTATCGAAATTGTTATACAGCTGACAACAAAGACATAAATCTAGAACGAGCCACTTCGGTTTGTTGTGATAGTTGGTAAGATTGGGATTGAAATTGAACAACCTCATCACTTTGCAAAACATCTGTATCCTTCTCTCCTGAATCAACAGAATTACATTTAGAAAATATTATAACAAATTGAAGTAATTTATTTAATAAACAACTTAATTAATTACTCACAGCTTCTTGTACGGATGGTGTTGAAGTCTTTTTGGCTGAAGCCGAATTCCGTTTTTTGGTTCTTTTCTCAACGGTTGACTTCAACTTGTTTATGCGCGGTCGTCCTTTTCGCTTAACAGCTAAAGGACTGTGAAGAAGTACATCAATACTTCAAACTCTAGTATCGAGTATTGTACCGCTGATTGCATTATCATATCGTAGTTCACCTCCATCACTAATGATGTTATTTGTCATGGATGAACTGTACCCAAACTTTTTACCAAGCAAAGCAAGTTATTTTTCCAATTCATTAGAAGCAAGTTCCGACTCACAGGCTACCTCAACGATTTCATAGAATCGTTTGCACAAAATTTGGTATCTTTGCATCGTCGGTTCATGACTGGAATTACTATATGCTGCTCTAATGAGTGTGTGCCTTCTACGGATATTTTTGCTCCACCGCCGTAGAACGTATATAGAGGGCACACTGTAAACATCTTCCTGACCGAATACCAATAGGGAATGCCGACAAATGATGCCTCTAAACTCAAATAATAGGCAAGAACATGTGCTATTGTTTGTGACTGGATCAAATTGCACTTTGTAAAATTTATCTGGTAAACGATTACCCTCCCGCATGCATTCCTCTTTTATAGTGTAAGCGTTGAATAAGTTGTCCTTTACGGTGTCTTTGATGAAACAATTCATCCTTGACCGAAACTTTGTTTGGACCTCCTCAAACTTTGCATGTGTGTACTCAACTTGAAATTGTCTCTCAATCAGTGACTGAGAGCCACATGCAACTGTCGTGTTGAGGGAGGAGAAGTCAACTTGTATTTCTTTTTGGGCCTTCACCCTTAGGGCATTGTCGTATTGAACCACAAATTGTTGAAGTGTGGTACTAGAATTGATAAATCCATCAAAAAAAGTATTCATTCCCTCACTTCTTTGAGTTGTTGACATGCCTGCCCAGAAATGATTCCTCAAGTAACAAGGAACTCATTTATGTCTCTCTTCATACAAATTACATAGCCATTCATTCTCCTCCAATCCATGTTTGGTCAGTAGTTCTTCCCAACCATTTTCAAATTCTGTTGGACAACCACATTCATAAATAAGCGTGTTTAGTTCGCTTTTGATAGCCACATAATTTTTATAAGCTTGAAATTTTTCTAGCAACTTCTTCATGATGTGACATAAACACCACCTGTGCCTTGTATTTGGAAACACTTCTTCAATGGCATTGGCCATTGCCCTACATTGGTCAGTTATAATCCCATTAGGGGCCTTATTACGCATGCATCTAAGCCCACATTGGAACAACCATACAAATGAGATAGTTTCTTTCGACGAGAGCAATCCACAACCAAGTAAAATGGATTGTCCATGATGGTTAACTCCAACAAAAGGCGCAAATGGCATGTCATACTTATTTGTTAAGTTCGTGGTGTCGAAGGACAACATCACCAAATTCTTCACATGCGGCTCGACTTCTTGCATAAGCCCAAAACACACTACAAATTCTATTCCCTTCGTCCAATGCAATGTCATAGAAGAACTCGTTATTTTAATCTTTCATTGAAGAAAAGTTTCGTAGGAGGGCCTGACCATCACCATCCTTACATAAAGATCTTCTGTGTTGGCCAATGTAGTTTCTCGCATCTTTCTCGATGAACTCCATGTTTTCAAATCCACCTGCATCGATGACGATGCTAAGGAAACTCTTATTATTCTGAACTCCCGCATCATCGTTGATCTCCAAGGTGTGTTTAGCTTGCATGCTTAATTTTCTATTGTCACCAATTAGCTTTGAGTTATTCGGGCAAAGATCATGGTTGTGATCTAGGACAACGGTCCTTATAAACCATTTATCGTCCTTCCTTGCAATGGTTATTCCAGCTGGACATTGCTTAGTTTTACTAGGAAGTGTTTTTACCTCGGGTTTGATGGAAGACACATATTTCTCTTCCCTTGAGCAAACTAATCTCAAGTAGTACACATTGTTTTATCTTTTTTAGAATTTCTTGTTCGCACAGCAAAGCCACATGCAATGGCGTAGTTTGTGTAAAATTTTCTTGCTTCTTCCATTGTCTGAAAACACATATACAACCTTGGTTCCAAGTCAAATAAGCTGTCATTACGGACATCAATATTGCCATTAAACTAAGGCACTTCAGGCACATTACTTGTGCTGTTAGACATCACAACCACGTTTAGAATGATTGACAGTAGTGAAAAAAAATATTTGGGATCATTGATGTATTACAAATAACAGAATTCACTATTCAGAAAGATTAACCATCACATAATAATTCATTACAAAATGGCTATGATCATAGGGAAATTATTTTTTTGGGCATTTAAAACTTCAAACGTCAATGGGTATGACCAATAAATAAATAAAATAAACAAAATAAAAAACATTCATAACACTGAGCAATGGAAGGAATTTAATGCCTCATGAAATTAAAAAAAAAGGAAGAAATACATTCATACCTACACACCAGGATTCATTGTGCCATTTAATGAAGGTGAAGTGGTCCTACCCAACCTCCTTTGAAACATTAAGTTCCCCTTAAATGAAGCTAATGTCGTCCTCACCAAACTCCAGAAGATGACAGTTCACCGTGTCTTTAATGAACATGGATGGTAGAAGAGACAAAGTACAGGTTTAACGAAGATAAATGAAGTATTATCCAGTTTCTTGAGTAGATTTTACTTGCTTAGAAAAGAGTCTACATTCTCACACAATGCATTCATTTGGTTTGGTTTACGAAGCATGCATTCAATTTGCTGACAAAAAAGTGTTTCTCTCTCATAACCCACGTTTAATGCAATTCACTTTTTATTTCCCCACATTTAATGCAAGTTTATTCCAACAAGTTAAGAGATTTTCTCTTTCATAAGATTTGCCAAAAAGTTTCATGGATGTTAATCAACCGAGGTTTGATCATTATTTGACGTATGAAAGAGGAAAAGTATTAAAATTATATTTTATAACTTCACATTAAAATTAAAATATAATAAGTTGGTCTAGAGGTCTTTAAATAGGTGGGACAAACCCATTCTTATGCAACGAAGTTGTTGACTATATTTGTAAGTCCTTTACAATTATTTCAGTTCGTATGTGGTAATCTAATCTTCCCGTTCTTCTTGTGTCCTTAGCCTGGTATTGAAATTGTTACAGATAATTTCAGGATAATCATGGATGCATGAGAAGACCTTGTTTATGATGATGACGTCCTTGAATCATTTTTGAAAAAATGAGATGCTTCGGCATCGCTTATACCTGGTCCAACAGGTAATGTTCAAGCGACTTTCCTCAATAGGATAGAAATAGAACAACCAAAGTCCACTCAAGAATTTGCTCGTGATGTTGCTCAGGCAACATATGAACGAGATTTCAACTCGAATGCTTGGAAATGGGCACAAATGTTTATTGAACACCACATTATATTTTTACTCCTGTTCATTTCAATCAACATCTTGACATTGACGAAATGTATTCTCTGTTCATATGATTTTCTTCATTGAAGTTCTCGTAAAAGATGGAAAATTCGAGAACGTCAATTCTCTTGATGAGGCAAAATCAGCATAGGTCCTTCCATTTGTTGCTTGCATATTGAAAGAGTGCAAGCCAAATGGTTTGTGAGATATGTAGTTGACTATCAAGGTATTATTTCTTTTAAACTACAAAAGTAGTTCTTCGTATAAACTATTTAATGATTAAATTTGAGCAGGACCCAACAGCCACAGTGAAGGCTTCCTTGCACAAGAAAGTTCTTCAAGACCCTCAATTTGGAGACAATATCAGAGTTGGTTCCGTTATGTTACTCAATCTTGTAACCCATCCATTCACTACTTAAATTATAATTTAGTTTTATTTACTTTTGATGGTGTTGTTTATATTAATTTTTTTTGTTTATTTAGGTGCAATCCTTCACTGCATTTCGGAAAAACTACTACCTAAATATCGTGCATCACAACGTAGTGAAGGTTTTTCCAGCTGATATTTGTCCTCCAACAATTGAGCTGGTGAAGGACACCCCGAAACATGTCATTCGACTACCTATATGGGCAGAAAACAATAAGAATGTGGATGACATCCTCCGCAAATTCGTCCCTCCATCTGACCAACCATCAACATCCAAAGAACCAAACAAGCATTAGTTATTTATGGATAACTATAATATTATTTTATGGCCACTATAACTATTCCAGGGATAACTGTAATATTAAAAACCTAGACTGCATTATATTGTGTACGTTGACTATGTTAATTGTTATTAATGTGATCTTA
The DNA here is from genome assembly GCF_016808095.1 of Vigna angularis. NCBI lineage: Eukaryota > Viridiplantae > Streptophyta > Magnoliopsida > Fabales > Fabaceae > Vigna > Vigna angularis. The sequence continues at coordinate 14,213,946 of NC_068973.1, read as the reverse complement.
TGCTGATTTATGTTGAAGTTAATGAAATGTTTGAGATTCAATTGTTCGCATACATTATTTGTTTCGTCCATGAGGAAGTGTAGAACAAAATAAAATAAATGAATTTATGCCAAATAGTTACCTTTGTTGACTTATCACAAATACTTAAATGAATAGACCAAGTTATATAACCAAGTGTTTAATGTTCATATTTACAATTAATTAGAGTCAAAACCACAGGACTTATGTGAGAAAGTAAAAAAAAGTATGTCAATGGTCACCTAGGACACCACATTTGACTCCTGCAGTGTAACTTTCTGTACAAAACACAGAATTCACTCGCGTAATCGTTTACCATGCCACTGTAAACGATTACTAGGACCAGAACTCAGCACTTCTCCCAACTTGCTCATCTCACATGTAATATCTGTGTGAAATAAAAATACCTTTTTAAATTATTATTATATTTTATAGTATTACATAATTCATTTTGGTGTGTTGTTGAATGAAGAAAGTGTGTTGGAAGTGATTAAGAAATTATTTAATTTTAATTTTATTTAATTTCTCGAAATTGCTTATGAGAGAGTTTATATATTGATGTTGTATTATGCTATCAATTAAATGGCCTTAGCCTAGTGGTGTTGGTGGTTGATTGAAAAGGGTAAGAAATCCTTGGACCGTGGGGCTCGAATCGAGTAGAGTGGGGGACGTGACGTGAGCTACCAGATAACATTGTTTTTATTTGCTTTATATTTCAATTAGATGAGAGAGAATAGGACTTGGTTTTGAAAAGGTTTCCCTGCATGGCTTCACGTGGGGGATCTCTTTCCTTCTTTCTCCTTTCGTTTTGCAGGGACCAGGAAGAGGAGTTGTAGGTTTTAATCCTTTCGTGGCTGCAAGCGGAGTGTGTTCCTTTTTCTTTTAGTCCAAGATATTGGAGGCATATTATTGTCATTAAAATCATACAACCATAACCATGAATGAATAAGTTATATTAGGAAACGGTATAGACTAGAAAAGGAAACTTTAGATGGAGTTTTAAAGGGTGAAAATCTTGAATAATGAAGAGGGAGCCGCGGGTCATTGTTGTAGAGGTTAGTGATAGTGATTTATGGGTATTATATAGTGAGTTAGAACCTGGGAAAGGGAGGCAGTAGAGTGGGAAGGAAAAACCCTATCAAATAGTTGTTAAAAAAAAAAAAGAAGAGAAGCGGAATAAGAGGGTGGTTTCTTTGATAAAAAGGGATACGTTCCAGGGGGGTCGGTTCTACCTAGAAGAAAAAGGAAGAAAGTATGATTTGACATTTTATATGAAGGTGCAGTAATTCTTTTATGAAGAGAAGACGTGTAGGGCCTGCCATTAATTGTTGGTGTGGGAGATTGTAGACATAGGAACTGGTTCTACTCTGTTTTTGCTTGAAAGAGTGAAAGGCAACGTTGAATTACACATCAAGGGTTAATTTTATTTTATTGGTCACATTTAAGTTTTGATTCCTTGCGTCAGGGAGTGAGTATTGAAGGGTAATTTTGTTTTTTTATGGTTATGTGGTTAAGTTGCATGGCGCGGGTTCTACCTTGAAGCGTTCAAGGAAAAAGCTTTTCCTTAATTCCCTTAGGTGTATATACAAAATGTAGAGTTCTGTAGTGTCTACACATAATCACATTATAGGTCCAGAGAGAAATCCAAGTATTTTAAAGTGTTATTGGTTTCCTTTTAGTAAAATTTTGATATACTGCGTAAGTGATTACTTTGGAGTATTGGATGAATGTGTGGTACGATGAGTCCAGATAATTCTCGTGAAATTCCTTTGGTTTCTTGACTCAATTAAGTCATGTATATGATTATAATATTTTTGAAACCTCGGTGTTGTTGTGTTAATTCTTGGGAAACTATGTTTGGAAACTAACGAGAATTGCGTTATAAATATTGTGTTTGGTGAACAACGCATATTATTGATTAGTTAACGTTTATTATTGAGATTAAAGTGGAATGTAATGAGATTGTATTACAATTCTTGGGATTGATGAGCAATGTATGTTATTGAAAATATGTATGAAATAATGATGTGAGCATGAAACTATGTTATTTTCTTGTATTGTGGTCGCTCATGGATGAACTTTTCGTACTGAGTTACGGTAATAATGTATTGGACTCTCATTTTGAGATAGTGATTCGAGTGTCACTTCCCTCTGCACGAGGAGGTGGATGTCTTGTCCAAAATGACTTCGGCTCGTATGAGTATAGTGCTTGGTGGGTGTTTCCCACCGAAGTTTTTACTCTTAATTCCTTGAGAAGTCGGGGAGATAGGTTGGAAATCGCGATGGAAGACGACTCAAATTGCCCTGTTGGGAACAAGTCTCCTGTTAGTGATAACAGGTTATGACGACACAGTAGAAGGAAATGACATTGGGTCATGCATGGATTAGATGTAATGTTGATGTTGTGATGAAATATATTATATTGTTATATACTCTATAGTTAATATGATTATTGTCTATCGTGTGTTATGATATTTCTGGTTGCTCACCCTTGCATGTTCTGGTTTGTGGTTTCCACCTACGATGATCGTACTTGTACGGGAGTAGTTGGCATTGCAGATAAGGCTGGATCAAAGTAGCTGACGAGAGTTGGGATCTTTTATATTGGGGTTGATTACTTATTATATTTAATACTTTCCAGACTTGGTATTTTTATGTAAAAACGATATTCTAGAATTTTAGACAACGGTTATAATTATGTATTGCTTCCGCATTCTAATAAAATAAAGTTTGATTGTCTTAAAGAATTATTTTATGAAATATTTTTGCGAAAATTTTTACACCGTGACATCTCAAAATCGGGATGTTACATCACAAACTAATATCCCTTCCACCATCATGGGGTCACCAAACATCACTTTCCACCCTCTACTGACACTTAAACAACAAAATCAACTCAAGAGCACTGGACTTATGTCACAAAGTAACACATTTTGTCACTGGTCACTCAGGACACCACAGCTGGCTCCTGCAGTGCAACTTTCTGTACAAAACACATAATTCACTCGCGTAATCGTTTACCAGGCCACTGTAAACGATTACCACAGTGTTTTTTCCTGCACAGCTCTCAGCACTTCCCCTAATTTGCTCATCTCACAAACAATGATCCTTTCCTCCATCATGGGGTCACGAAACATGACTTCCCAACCTCTACTCACACTTAAACACTATAATGAACTCAAGACCACTGGATTTATGTTACAAAGCAACCAGTTGTAATCGATTACTTTTTTGTTTTTTTCATCTACAACTTTCACAAGTTAAATTCACTTGTTAAACCATTGCCTTCATTTCAAATACTTATTAATATTGTGCGTTCCTTTTTCATCATAACACACACATCATAACAAAAATTAAATTACACATGAAGTAATCATCGAACCTATCATCTTATTCCAATAACAATGTGTACATAGTGAAATTACAATCTGTACATATATAAACATTATGCATTACAATCAAAATATGTACATATATAAACAATCCTACAACATTCCATATTCCATTAGCGTTTCCATTCTTCTAATATTGTCGTTGTCGAGGATCCACTCACATACATATTTCTTTCTAATCCCAAGCAAGTCCTCCTGAAACCAACATTTTGCACTTTAGAAATTAACACAAGCATCAATTTTAAGAAACAGTCAAAATGGTACTTATATTCGTATATTGAGGCATGTTTTTCCCATTGTATTTTTCCTTTCCATCCCCATTTTCCATTGCTTTCAACATTATTACTCCACAATCATGTATGAAAGAATACAACCACAACATATTCCAGTTCTCAAAAACATACTCTGATGACAACACCAAATATTTCAAGAGTACAGTTATTACAACTTACAAGTTTGGTTGGAATTGGATATTTGCTTGTTGAACAGACAAAGGGCCAATATTACCTTCCGGTCTATTGAACAAGATGCAAAAAAATTGTTCAAGATTTTCAGCCTACCAATTAACAAATACAATAACAAGTTAAACAATACAGGGTTATATGACAATAAGCAATTTATTCTTCAATTAAAATTGTGCAATCTTACAACAATTGTGTCAATCCTTTTTCGGTCACATTTATCACTTTCAAAGATTACCTTGAGACCTTTGTCACATAGTTCACTTATGCTTAGGAGGTTGTGTTTGAGACCTTCAACATACAACACATCTTTGATAGTCAAGGTGTTTCCTCCTCCAATGTCTCTGGTTCCAATTATTTACCCTTTGTTGTTATCCCCATATGTTACAAATCCTTGCTTTTTCTTCTCAAAAGAGATGAACCTCTTCTTGTCACCAGTCATGTGCCTTGAACAACCACTGTCAAGATACCACAATGACTTCTTTGAATTTGAAGGTTCCTACAAAACAAATTGAGCAAGAATTTAGGTCCTCAATCTCATTATGGGTCCTTGGGGTTAATACATGCAAGCAATAATCATTTCACAACTTTAACCCATGCATATTTTCCATTTGGAATTCCACAATGTTTAATATTGCATTTGTTTGATGTATGACCATGCTTCATGCAATAAAAGCAACAAACATCTTGCACCTTATTTTTCACAAAAGTCTCATTTTCAACCCAAACTCTATGAGTTCTCTTAACTTTAGACTTTTTATGATGATGCATGTTCTTATTATTGACATTGCTTCTTTAAAGTTAGTTTTAGCATATGAATTAGGCTTGGTTTCCTTTGCAAGTAAATTTCAAGTATGTATATATCAAACATATGACTCTTAAAGATAAACATTCAACAAGTTGTTCATTTGCATTAGATTCAGACAATTTTGTTTCAAGATTACTAACTTTATTTCTTAAAACTACTTCTTCATCTAATGCTTTTTCATATTTCAATTTCAATTCATTATGTTCTTTCTTTAATTTTTTATGTGCAGCATCAAGTTTTTCATATTCATTCATTAATTCAAAGAATTTTTTTGCAAATCTAATTCACTAGACTCAAAGCTAGAATCACTTACTTGACTTCCAGTATCTTCTGAGTCAGCCATTAAATAGAGATTTTCTTCTTCATCTGATTCACTTGAGCTTGAAGAACTAGAAGCGTTTTCTTCCCATGCTATGTAAGCTTTCTTCTTCTTGGGAAATTTTCTTTCTTTCTTTTCTTCACTTCATTTGTCTTTGGGACAGTCGGTCTTTACATGTCCTCTTTCTCCACATCCATAACACTTGATGCTTCATGGAGATCCTTGATTTTCTTTTCTTTCTCCTTGGTATTTATCCTTTCCTTTTGCTCTCATAAATTTGGCAAATTTCTTTATCACGAGGCTCATGTTTTCCTCATCATCAGAGTCATTATCCTCAGTTCTTCTTGAACTCTTTCCTTTTGAAATTTCATATTTAAAAGAAGGTTTTTCTCTTGCCTTGATCCTGTTCTGCAATTGACCTGTTTAGCTCAAGCTCGTGCTCACGAAGCTTTCCAAAGAAAATCGCCATTGACATTTGAGAGAGGTTTTGAGACTACGAGATGGCAGTCACCTTTGGTTGCCAAGAGTTGTCTAATGATTTCAGAATTTTTACATTTAATTCATCTGTGTCAAAAGTCTTACCCAACCCTGTCAAATAGTTTACAATATGAGTGAAGCGCTTATAGACATCAGAAATAGTTTCTCCAGGCTACATTCTGAACATCTCATTCTCTTGGATGAGCGTATTCTTCCTTACGCGTTTCACATCATCAGTACCCTCATGTGTGACTTTGAGGACTTCCCACATTTCCTATGTTGTCTTATAAACAGAAATTCTATAGAACTCGTCAAGCACAACAACATATGAAATAATATTACGAGCCTTTATATCAAATTAGGCTCTTTTGGTTTTCTCAACAGTCTAGTTAAAATATGGTTTTTCTACTTCTACACCATCAACAGTGCTTTTAGGAATGTAAGGACCATTTTGTACAGCTTTCCAGATGCCTATATTAATAGACCCAATAAAAATTTCCATTATGACTTTCCAGAATGCGTAGTTATCACCGATAAAAAGTGGTGGTCTATTAATCGAGGCACCCTCGGCATATACTTGAGCATGATGATGACCGCCCATTTTCAAAAAATTTGAAAGAATATCAAAGCAAGCTCTGATACCAATTGTTGTCAAAACAATCGGTACCATTTTTACGCAGCGGAATAAAAATCAGAGTTACGATAAACGATTGTGAAAGCAGAGAGCTTGTTTGCTCAATTTAAAAATTTAGTTCCTTTAATTTTCTTATAAATGTTTTAGCAAACAGTTGATGTACAGAAAATGTAAAGAGTGTAGGGAGTAGAAAAACTCACACATTAGATTTTTATACTGGTTCGAATCAACAGATTTTACGTCCAGTTGTTAATCACTATAAGGAGTGATTAACAATTTCACTAAAACAGTTTCACATATTACAATATGGTGAATGAAAAATAGAAACAACAAAACCTTCCTTCGACGAACGAACCGGAAGAAATGCAACAAGAAACTTCCTTCGACAAACGAACTGTAAGAGCTTCCTTCGACACACGAACTGGAAGCAACAGCTCTGCCAACTTGAAGAGAACCTCCGACCTTTGACACACAAAGTGCGAGCTTCTCCTTTTCACAAGACTTAACAAGAGCAATGAACTAACGCTTGAGAACTTCTTCAGATTGCACTGTATTCTCAAAATGACTTAGATAAACCCTCTAAGGGTTTTGGGACAACTATATAAAGCCTACTGGTCTGAAACTAAAAAGACACATTACAACTGCCAATGATAATTGATTATTGTAAGTAATAATCGATTATTCAAGTCCGTTACAAGGTTTTCAAAAGAGTGATAATCGATTATCCTAAGGAATAATCGATTATCTGCGCAACTTGAGTAGTTTTGAATCAGACTAGGATAATCGATTATTTCAAGCAATAATCGATTATTTGCACGAGCAATGATTTTTCAAAAGGGCTCGTGATAATCGATTATTACATCAAATAATCGATTATATACGCAGATGTCCTAATGACAAAATATTTCTAAGTGTTTACATGCTCAAAGTTATTCTTAATACATTTTTAGTCTAGAAAAGTGTTTTTAAATAAATTACAACTTGATTCTTTGAGTTTTTCTCTTGTAACATCATCAAAATCATTATCTTTAAAATATTAATTCACCTCATTTGTAACATGGAGCTATTTTGGATGACTAGACAAGAATGAGCGAAATACTTTTAGATGGATTAGAGAAAAAACACGAATGAACAAAATGCTGAGAAGAAATACATACGACATTGTGCTGAAGTAACTAGATTTTAAGTAATTTATGTCAATACAAGTTATACAATCCAAATATGGATTAATCGATCAGTACCCTGCGAGTTATGTGAGCTAACATACTATAATATCCGTTTGTCTCACACTTTTTCTTACGAGCCTAGAAACCATTCACATGACCATTCTTAATACTATTAATATTATATTATACATGTCCTAAATCTATTTATTTTCTAATAATAACTTAAAAATTCATATTTAAGTGGACGTTAATGGAATAATATGAATAATATTCAAAATTAAATTGCATTAATCAATACTATGAAAAAAAAATTATAATAATAAAATATAATGAAATTTTTATTATTATAATTATAAAATTAAATATAAATAATTTTATAATTTTATTATAAATATTTTTTATTTATTTTATAGGTTTTTTATTTAAAAAGTTGTTGAGTTTAAAAAACGGTCAAATCCGAAAAAAAAATATTAATAAAGAAACAATATAAAATAATTATTTTACTTAAAGAATATTATTTAAAAAATAAAATTGAAAATAAAAATATAAACAATAAAAAGAAAAATATCTTTATACAGGTAACTATATTAAATAATAGTTAATATTTTTGGATTGCCCTATTTTGTCCTGTTTTAATCATTATTTACTGCTCGTGTTATAATAGGTGTTACGAAAAAGGTTTTACAAGATATATTATTTTAGTTCTCAAATATGTTAGTAATTTTATTCATAATAATATTAAATAAGAAATTACAAATAAATTAATAATAATAATCTTAATTTTATAAAATTATTTAATTTTTTATTAATAGTATTTTTATATATGATATTGAAAATTAAAATATTTTTTATCAAGTTTAATTATTTTATCTTATTGATCTTTAATATAAAATATTTTAAATAACTTTGTATTATCTATTGGCATATATTAGTTTTTATAAAAGAAGGAAAAATACAAAAGAGAAAGAGTAATGTGTCAGGTAGCTAAAAAAATAATATAATAAAGTTAAAAAAAGTAATGATTATGTTATGCAGCTTTTAAAAAAAATTATAATTACATATTTTAATATATTGAGTTATTGTTTATAAAAGAATAAAATGAGAAGACGTTCCTATTACTTTCTTTTTTCATAAAATAAATAAAAATTAAATCATATAAAAATAGCGTTAAAAGGTGGTATATAAATAACTAAAGTTAGAACCAGACTTATCACTTGACAAATAAATGAAAAAAAAATAAATAGTTGGCTCTTTCCGGAACTACCCTTCCCTAGAGCTGAACAAACGACTGAGCTAAAGGATGAACTTTCAAAGGCTAAAACAAATTATGGTGAATTGTTTGAAAAGTAAAACCAGAAAGAGTGATGGAGCAAAAGGGACTCCATAAATCATGATTCTGATGAGTGTTCTTCCTCTTCTTGCTGTTCCTAAACTGAAAACTCAGACTCAAACTCCAAACCTTGCACTTGGAGATAGGGTCCTACCTAATCTCATCTCTTTGGCCCTTGCAGCAACCTTAGCCTCTCCTTTTCCTTCTCATGCAATCCCATCTCTCACTTCTCAATCCCCTCCACTCTCCCTCACCACTCCTTTCTCTCAATCCAAGAACTTGGAACTTGGACTAGAAAATGGGTATGTAAATATTCTTCATGCTTTCCCCCTTTTGCCTCAATCTACAATACCACGGTTTCTCAGTCTCAGAATTACGCTTTCCATGTCTGCATATACTCACTTTGTAATGCATATCATACATTGCATATAATTGTTGTTTCTTATAGCAATGGATTGATTTCATGCTTCATAAATAATACCATGGTTTATTATCACCAATGTTTTCTGTCTTGCAGAAAAATTAGACCTTGTCCATCAATCAATCCTGGTTGCATATCAACAAATCCAAAGTCATCATCTTTTTCGTTTCCTTGGCTGATTCCTGCAAATTCCTTGGATGATGCTATTCAGGTCCTCACAAGTGTCCTACATATCCACCATCTTCATTTTGGCTGTTTATGACTTTTCTTGCTATGGTTGTTTGCATCTGAGTAAGGCACATATAGCCATTCCTTTAGTACATTTCCTTTTTGTCTAACTTATTTTTATTCATTCATTTTTCAGAAACTACGTGAAGCAATCCTAAAGACCCAGAAAAATGTGAAGTTCCAGCCTGTGGAAGATACCCCAGATGGTCAATATCTAGAGGCTGAAGTTGATGGAGGATTTGGTAGAGATGTTGTTGAGTTTCTGGTGAAAGGTGATGTGGTTGCTTACAGATGTGTGGCAATGAAAGTAACTTATGTGTACCCTTTCACTACTGCATTGGGAGATTCAAAGGGTCAAGAAGCAAGACTGAAACAAATTAATGATCAATTGGGATGGTATGCTCCAAGTTTTGATTCCATGGAATAGTTTTGTTTTCATGTTTTATTTCCTTTAGTTCTTTGATTAGTGCCAAGCAGAGAGTGCCTTCATGTTATATTTTGCCTACTATGTTCAACAGTCTCGGATTCATTCTATCTGTTAATAGTTTCTACAACTGTTCTTGTTAGAATTCGAATTTCAAATTTTTATTTAAAAAACTAAGAATTCGAATTTTATGTTTCAATTGGGACGGCTTGATTTCAATCAAACCATTTTTTATGGCCTAGGTTAAGATATGAACGATTTAACATTGTTTTTTCTATTAATGTTAATAAAGGTTTATTTGATTATTATCATTACTGTCATTTTTTTAGTGTTAATTAGGACATTTTTAATAAAGGTTTATTTGATTAATTATTTCCTAATTAATATTAATTAGGACATTTTTATTAACATCAATAATACTTGTAGGTTGATGTCAAATAAAGTTGTTTTCAATCATAATATAGATTCAAGTTGTTTTTCAATAAATATTAAATTTTCTTAATCAATATTAATAAGACTATTTTTCAATTACTGTTAACTAGGATTCTGTGTTGACACTAAAAAGACTATTTTCTACTTGATGTAAGTAAAAGAAAAACTAGTCCTAATTGATGTGAATTTTTTTGCTGTTGTTATGGTTGAAATTATTTATCCTCTAGTGTAGGTGAGAGTTAGGTCTAGACTAATATTTATTAGAGTTTTTTTAACTAATATCTATGGGACTATTCTTTAGAATATGTCAATCCATTTTTTTTCGTTGAAGTTTTAATGATTACTCTTGTTAGAAAAACAAAATTCAATAAATTTAAATGGCTATATTTTGATACAAAATTTTCAAATTTTAATAATTTAAAAAATAAAATTTAAAATTTAGTCTATTAAATTGTTAAAAGTTATAAAATTTTTAACTTAAAAGCAAACTAAGTGTTTTTAAAATTTTGTATATAGGTTTAAACCCTTTAGTTGTTTCTATTTATGTGGATTTTTCCCTCCCCTTCTTATTAGAATCCTCAATTGAGTCCTTATAAGTGCTAATTTGAATCAATTGAGCCCATGTCGTTAAATTTAGTTAACGGGGTTAAGTTTTTGCACATGTGGAAAATTGATGTGTCAAATTTTTAAGACGTGGCATGGTGAGAGTTGAAACGTGGCATGGTGAGAGTTGAAACGTGGCATGGTTTAGGCCTGCGGGAATTTTGGTAAAATGTAATAATATAATATTAGGATTTCTGAAATGGGATTTAGGGTTCAATCAAATTGAATGGGATTAAAAATGAGAAGTGTTTGTAGATCAGATGAAGGGATGGAGATTAAGTGGTTGTAGATCTGAGAAGTGGTTGTTGATCAAATCCACCCCAATTGCATTTTAGCAAATTGGGGAAAATTGTTCCTGCTTCTACGTCGCGAAGGGGAGATGGTGCACTACCACGACGTGGGTTTGGCTAACTAATGAAGGATTGCTCACCGCTGATGATGGCGCGACATTGCTACTGGGTCGCACTAAGGAATCTATTTCTGGTTATTTGCTTTCCTTGTAGGTTTCGAAATCTCTGGAGGAGGAAGAACATGGAAGCGGTAGCGCGATTCTGAGAAGTTGTTTCTTGTTGCAGGGTTTTCGTCACGATCTATGGAGAAGAAGTTCTTGGTGGTTACAGCGCTTCTGGCTTTTCTGGATCTGCAAGTGAAGGTGGCGCGATGTAGGCTGATGCGATTCTGGGTTGTGCGGCAGTGATGGAGGAGAAGACTCGCGATTTCAGGGAGAGTGGCAGTTTGTTTTTTTTTTTTGCGTTTTCTGGATTTTGGGAATTACAAGTGAAAGAAGGAGATCGCGCAAGGAGATTCACAGTGGTGTTCTAGATGCTGTTTGGGTTTTTCTGGGTTGGGTTTTTACTGGGAATATCAACAAAGTCTAAGTCTATTAGATTCTTCTCATATATCAATCTCCTTTCTTCTTCTGGCAATAAGATTCTCCAACCGCGTGTTCCTTTTCAGCTCTAAATTTCCCAGATCCATGAGGTTCTTTTGGTCATTCTCTGTCCATTTAGTGACAGATTTACTTTCATCTTCTTTGCCACATGTAGCTTCTTCTTCCTCTTCTATGAACCCTAAATCCCATTTCAGAAATTCATATTATTAAAATTTAAAAAGTTGCTAAATTCCACGTATTCAACTCTCAGTATGCCACTTTTTAAAAATTTGACACATCAATCTTCCACTTGTGCAAAAACTTAGCCTCGTTAACTAAATTTAACGGCAGGGGCTCAATTGATTCAAATTAGCACTTATAAGGACTCAATTGGGGATTCTAATAAGAAGGGGATCAAACTGAGAAAAACCCACATAAATAAGGACAACTAAAAGGTTTAAACCTAATTCAAAACATGGGGCAATAATTTTGCACGCTTTCCACGTGAGTGATGAAGAAAAATACAAAAGTTGAAAACATGGTCATATTAATAGTTGATATAGAATCTAGTTACAATATTATTTTTTATGTAGTTATATGTTAGTAAGTGAGTTTATAATTAATTCAATTTTATAAAATTCGTCTCTAATTGAACCGTGTTTGTTTAAGTCATTGCATATGTCATTCTAATCTTTTGACGTTAAACAAAGGAAAAAAATACATTATTAATACTTTGAATTATATAATAATAGAATATAATTCAAAAATACACAAAAGGCATTATTTATTTATTTTTACGTTTATAACAACCATTTCTAAAGCAATAAGGTTTCTCTATTAAGTTATCAAAACATAGTCATACAAATATATATATATATATATATATATATATATATATATATATATATATATATATATATATATATATATATATATATATATATATATAAACATATTATATACAGTATCCCATGTAAAAGTTTTCCCCAAAGTATTTCAAAATTCTAAGAAAAATATTAAGATTAGTAAAAAATATATTTTTCTATAACTATCTTTATAACTATGTAGGTCATAATATATCTTTTAGTAACATAAGTGAGGAGAAAAGGAGAGAAAAAGCAATTTATGAGCTTAAATCATTTAATAGCTCTTCAACTTAAGAGTATAAATCTCATGAGTTCACAAATTGATTTATATTGTTGTAATTCTCTTTATGAGAGTTTATTCAATATGTATCAGTGTTTGTAAGTTTGAGTTAAATTTCTGTACTAGTCAAGTTAGGTTAGGAAATCATGAGTTACTGATAACATTCAGATGTTAGGAGTGACGAATAATACTCAACTAGGAGTGGTGTAAGAATATTCAACCAGGAGTAGGTAAACTCGGTCTAGATAGTTGTATAAGGGTACATCCTAGAGAGGTTAAACTCGGAATAATCAGGTTGACTAGAAAAGCAAGACTGATACTAATACTCGTTGTAACCAATAGTGGTTTATAATACTCAGACTATTTGTGCTGACTAGAAGACCAGGAGTGGGTTAAACTCATCCATACATTACTTCCTCATGAACATAGTTGATCTAGTACATTATCCAAAATATCCAACTATTTACTAGTTTATTAGTCTTTGGTCCAACTTTAATGTATTTGAAGTATTTTATTGTTATTCAAATACTTTAAGAATTAATTAATAACGTTAATTTAATCTGATGTATATTTAAAAGATAAGTATCAAGAAAAGAGAAATTAAACTTAAAAAATAAATGAAAGATATACAAAGTTTGTTTGATTTTTTTAAAATGGTAATTCAAAAGTATTACTTACAATCATTGCCCTAATCAATATCAGTAATACTCAAGTAATACGGGTCGATCCGGCTCACCACGGGTTGATCACTTAGTAAGTCAACCTAACCCGGCTCACTTCTGAAAAAATTCAAACTTGGCCCGACCCACCGCGGGTTGGTGAGTTAAACGAGTTGACTCATCCACGGGTTAGTGAGTTAAACGAGTTGACTCATTGACTTATTTAATTATAAGTTTTTTTTAAATAAAAAGTTTACAATTTTTTCATTCAAATCTAAATAAACGTCATACTAAAATGATGTTAAACTCCAAAGACAATTCAAAAAAAAAATCATACAATCCAAGCATAATCCAAAAACATGTACAAAAAGCGAATAAATAAGTTTTTAATATTGATAATTTTTGTATCACTTGTCCATTTATAATATTAGAGTTTTGAATAGATAAATCTATAACATTTTTCTCTCTTGAAACATCTTCTTTATTACCATATACAAAATAATTAAATTAAATTAGATGAGTTGGTGAGTCAACCAGACTCACCACGTGTTCAACCCGGTGAGTCGAGTTCTAAGTGAGTCGGATTAAAAACTAGCCTGCATAAAAAAAATTATACTTTTTTCAAACTCAACCGGACTCAAATCCATGTTGAGCCGGGTTGGCTCGGAGGTTACAACCCATTTTGAATACAGCACATACGTTACTGTTACTGTTACATGGTTTTAGAAAAAAAAATTATTCCATAAACATTTAATGTACATTAAGTTTAAATTTTTATTAAACGTACGTATAACAAAAGCCCTAATTTTTTTTTTCAAAATTACTAAAATTTGTGCAAATTTTAAAATATTACAAAACAAATAAATTGTACCAGATTGGTATAATTTTATTGCAAAAAAATTTGTATAAACTTAACATAACTATGATTCACTAAAGTAAAAGTATGTTAAATTGATATGATTTTAATTAAAAAAACATAATTAAGTAATACAATTTTAATTTATATCATAATATAATTTTAATTTATATTGAAGTTGTATCATTGATACGACTTTAACTAAAATAAAAATAAATTACATTATTTATTTTTATACTTATTTTAAAATATACACTTAAAAATAATTGTACCATTGTGATGATTTGCCAAAATTTTACTCATAAATTGCATATACACTATTGCGACACATGGATACAAGTTGCAAGATATTTTAATGCAACCTTTAAATCCTTTTCATTTGGAATTCTATTAAAGCAGAAGAAGTTGACAATATATCCCTTTATTTGAGACCTAAAACTGTTGATATTTTCTTCAAGAAATATCTGTCATGGTGGAAAGCGCACACATTTGACAAAAACGTCTTACTAACTGGAGATAGATACCTATAAGAAGTCATATACATATGGACAATGTAAGTAGGAAAAAACTTCAATGAAAACACCACAGAATGGCTTGAAAGTAATTTGAACAGAACTTTTATGAATTAATTATAGATATTTTAGCACAAGTCATTTTTAACTTTTTTTTTATGGTGATTATGATTGAAAATGAGAGTGTGATATTTTGGGTTGGGCCTCGAAAAGTAAACTCAAAAGCACGAAGCTAATTCATAACCACTTATATAAAATGAGTCTGGAAACGCGATAGAAGGTGGAGAGTGGAGAAGATGGTGAGGGTGCATGAGAAAGTGAAGGAGTTTGTGAGGCACAGATGGGTGGTGTTTGTGTGCGCGATGTGGGACATGTCATTCGCAGGCACCTCGTACATGTTCGGGAGCATATCGCCGGTGATAAAGAGCAGCATGGGTTTCAATCAGAAGCAGGTGGCGTTCTTGAGCGTGGCCAAGGATTTGGGTGACAACGTTGGTCTTCTTGCCGGCAAATTCAGCCAGCTCTACCCCATTTCCACTCTCATTCTTATTGGAGTCTTCCAGAATGTTCTTGGTTATGGCCTCGTTTGGCTCGTCGTCACGCATCGCCTTCCCGCTTTACCTCTTTGGCTGGTATGTTCATTACCCTTTACTTTGTTTCCTTAAATTGCCTTATTATTTTCAAGTTACTTCCTGTTAATAAGTTAACTTCTAATTTAAAACTTTTCAATTAATGTAAATTAGTGATTAGAATTATAAATGTTTTAGTACAGCTAAGTTAACCTTTTTATATTAGAACTGTTGAATACAAGCATCAAATAGATTACACTAGTTGTGTAATTTTCATATAGTACCATAAATTGCACTTTTTGTTATTTCAATATTTATAATGTTATTTTTTTTTAATTTGAACTAAATGAAAAACTACAAAGTAATTCGTTAAATATTGAATATGGTAAATTAGTTAATTGTGTGTATAAAATTTAAAATGAGTAATAGTGAGTAAAAGAAATTAAAAATAAAAAAATATATTAAGATATAAAAAATAATAATAGAAGAAATTTAGAAAAATTATAAAATAAAAAGTAGCATTACTAGCTTATGTTGTAACTCAGATTAGAAATTTCGTATGACAAACTATTTGGTGTAACTTATCAAGTATTAATCATAGTCAAAGTTAATTAGCTTATTAATTCTCACTAAATACACTTTTAATAGTAATATTTTTGTTATTTATATTTTTACTTAATTTTTAATTGAATATGTATTAGGACGTAAAAATAAAAATAAGAGAGAGAAAAAAAAAGTCTTATAAATGTTTTATTAAAATTTTTAAAAATATTTTTTTATATTTTCAAAGTAACTTTAAAAACACTTAAAAATTATTAATTTTATAAAAGTGCTTTTGGGAGTTACAGAAAAGAGTATACTTACTTTTGATTACTGGAAAATGTATTTTTAACAATTTCCTTTTTTATAATTATGTCATTGTGATCTGTTTCAAATATACGTATGAATAAAATAAAATAAAATAGTGATTCATATTTTTAAAAAGTTGTTAATATATATATCATAATTGTAATATTATTAAAATGATATTATTTGAGGTTCTTGAGTGATTACTCTTGGGTTGTGGTGCGCGTTCTGGCACCTGGAGAAAGTTCAACCCAATTCATGTTGATCTATTAACCAGGTGGTGATTTGCAGCTATGTATTCTAATCTTTGTGGGACAAAATGGATCAACGTATTACAACACAGCTGCACTGGTTTCCAGCGTGCAAAGTTTCCCCGAGAGCAGAGGCCACGTGGTGGGGATTTTGAAGGGCTTCGTTGGCCTAAGCGGTGCAATCTGGACTCAAATCATAGCCATGATGAATCTCCCTGATCAAGCCTCTCTCATTTTCATCATTGCAGTTGGACCTGCAATGGTTTCATTAGCCCTGATCTTCATCATCAAACCCGTTCACACTTATCAACAATCTAGAGCCTCTGATGAATCAGGTTTCATGTTCATCTACAGCATTTGCCTTCTCTTGGCTGCTTACATGACGGGAGTTTTGTTGCTAGAAAACATGCTTCATTTGGACCAAACCATCATCTCAATGTTTGCACTCATTCTCATCATTCTCATATTGCTTCCAATCACAGTTCCCATTCTATTGGTTTTCTTCTCTGGACCCCAGAGTGCTGACCAAGAAGCCCTCTTGGAACCACCACTGCTACAAGCGACAAAGTCTAAGAATGTGATTGGGGAGAGTAGTAGTACTGCCAGAGTAACCAAACACGTTGAAAATGAGAAGAGCATTCCCCCGAACCTAGAGGTGCTTCCTCTGTCCGAAGGGCCAAGGGACATGTTTCAGATTCAAGCTAGGCTTTGGCAAGCTCTGACCAACGCTTTGAGGAAAATCAAGCTAAAAAATGGGCCCCGTAGAGGAGAGGATTTCACCTTGTCACAAGCAATGGCCCAGGCTGACTTTTGGGTGATGTTTTTCTCTCTAGTCATGGGCGCTGGGTCGGGCTTGACAATCATAAATAACATGGGCCAGATATGTCAATCATTGGGAGACAACAACGTAAATGTCTATGTCTCAGTTATCAGCATATCCAACTTCCTTGGTCGTGTTGGTGGTGGCTACTTCTCAGAGGTTATAGTAAGGTACCATCTTTACTACCATATTCTCTTTCTATTATTTATTTCTTACAATATAAAAAGTGGAACACATGAATCACAGCACGTGTGCTTTTGTGCATGGTTTTCAAGCAGAAATTTTGGGTATCCGAGACTTATAGCATTGGCAGTGATTCAAGCGATGATGTCTTTGGGACTCTTCTACTACGTGGTGGGATTGGTTGGACAAGTTTACGTGGTGGGGATATTGAACGGCTTTGGGTACGGTGCTCACTGGTCAATTGCTCTAGCAGCAGCATCAGAACTATTTGGCGTGAAAAACTTTGGAACTTTGTACAATTTTCTGACTATGGCTAGCCCAGCAGGGTCTCTCTTCTTGTCTGGATTTGTGGCAAGCACAATATATGACTACTATGCAGAGCAACAGTCAAAGCACCGAATGATGCAAACTTTTGAAGCCTCCAACTTGGCAATTTCTTACCACGTCATAGCAAATAACAGTGAGGTGCTTCTTTGCGAGGGAAACATTTGCTTCTCCCTCACTTGTGGAATATTGGCACTGGTTTGCTTGTTTGCAGCTTCTTTGAGCTTGGTCATCGCTCACAGAACAAGAAGGTTCTATGCACAACTTTATGAGGAGTCTCGAAGGTAAAAAGTGGGAGCAAGCATATATATACATGAGATCTTCCATGCATGTTCCATTCCTGGAGAGTCTCAATACCTTTTGAATATTGTGTTCAATTATTGTTTGTATATACTCTGCCTCTCTCGTCTCTCTTTTGGACTCTAAAATTTTAGATTTGTTATGAAAGAAATGCTCACACCTTTTTATTTGGTCAAATTCATGTGTCTATATGTGAGTTTCACTGTTACTTGATAACAGAATTTACAATAAAGAAGACTTTTATGATTTCTAAATAAAGAAAATAAACAAGTGCTATAAAATACAACTTTAACATAAAAAAAAACAAGCAAAATTCGTATTTAGAAGTATAATTCTTTTCTTGACAAATCTTTCATCAAGCATGACTTATTTAAAAGTTATCTCAATGAATAGTTTAGTTTAGAAATAAAAAATATCATATATTTTTTTCTCTAAAACAATAACTCATGTTAGAAGTTTATATGAAATCCAATATTTCAATTAATTTTATCTGTCATTACATGAATCATATCATTGAAAAGAAAAAAAAAACAGAGACATACCAAACCCATGAAAAGAGAAACCAAGACTATTCTCTACTAAAGAAAGCAAACCATAAGAAGTGATACCTATTATAAGAAAAAATATCCAAACTAATAACATATGAGATAACAAGATATCATTAAAGTCAATTTTACTCTCAATCTCTAAATTAACCAATTTGGTGAAGTGGAAAATATATGTGAAATGTCAAAATTATTCTTATAGATTTTAATTAAGTTTTACCCTTTTATCCCTCCTTTGTACTCCCTTTTCCCTTCCTACTTCCACGAAGTGCACTTGAACAACCATATGTAACTCGCAGTGAATTATGGAATGATGAAGATGCAAGTAGAATATGGAGGTCATTGATAACTCTCATCAGTTTTTTCACATTTGTCTAGGTTTAGAAGTTTTTCTTAACTTCTTTTAGTTTTTAATTGTTTAGAATTAGGCTAGTTTTATGTTTTTCTCTTAATTATTTAGTTTTGTAAAATTTTAGTTAAAAATAGGTTTTTAGGAATATTTTTTAGTTCTTGTTAATAATTTGAGATTTTATTTTTTTTAGAAAATCTTTGATAAAAATCTTTCTTTTTAATTGTTGGATTTTTTTTCTTGATTTTTTTTCTTTCTTGCTGTAGAATAACCCCTTATAATTTGGGCTGAAGAGGTAAAAGTAGGTTGAAAATGGCTGATTCAAACTGCACTGATCAAAACGCTGCACCGCTGAAAATGCAATTGGGCTGAAACGTCATTGCTGATTGGGCTGTTTGAATCAGGAAGGGATTTGGCCTGCACTTTAGAAGGGCGACGCCGTTTTGGTGCGTTTTGGAATGATGCAACTACACTTGAATCGAGCTGTTGATTATATTGGGCTGCATTTAGTACAACGGTGTCGTTTTGAAGAGGCATTACTGCCTTTGAAGGGGCCCAAATTATGCATCTCATTTGGCAGAAAAGAAAACACTCCCTCGAGCTGGGGCAGAAAAAAGGAGAGAGCGAAGCAAGTTGAGAAGAAGAGCACGTCTCGTCCTGCCCGAAGAAGATGACCGACGAGAAAAGGGAGCTGACCGGAGCTACCATGTGGATAGGATCGACGATCAGAGTGAAGCAAGGATGCAAAAGAAAAGGAGGATTGTCCGATGAGGTGAAGACCGAAGCGTCGAAAATAAGTTTCCTTCCTTCCTTTTTCCCCTTTCTTTTCTCTTTTCTTTTCAAACCCTATATAAAGGGGTTTCTACAATGTATATACAGAGACTTTTACACACTTACAGACGCTACAGTTCTTCATTCTTTAGTTTAGGGTTTTTACTTGCTTTTGTAGAGTAGGGATTTTGTTACTTGATTTCGCGGAGGAATTCACGAGAGTGACAGAAGTGAGCTTCCTCTGTGGTTTCTGGTATGCATGTAGTTTTAGTTTTTTATTTTAATAAAGTGTTGCTTTCGATTCATTATTTTGATTTCTAATTTCTTATTTTTTTCAACTTTGTTCTTATTCTATTCATGATTTTTTTGTTTTGTTTTTAATTGAAAATGATTTTGACTTTGTCACTCTGCATTCTATAATTCCTTTTGGAATTAAATGACTCTGTATTGAGCATTCTTTTTCGAGATGTCTTCTCGAGTCAGAGATGAGTCCAATGCATAAAAATTGATTCAAATTTGTGTTTCTTTTATCAGATTTAGGTTTGCATTGATTGAGAATGAGTAGGAATTACCACTGTAAGTTCTGAAATATGAACTATAAGACCCTATGATAGGCTTACTTTAGTCAAAATGTCTTTTTGAGTGTAATTGAAACTTTATCCTCAATCATTTGCACATTTAAATTGTGTTTGTGAATTTTAGATTGATGAATAGGAAAATGAACATTGGTTGGACAAATTAGTGGAAAAAGTCAAATTAGTTTCTGAAATATGACCTAGAATACCCTGTATTTGGATTCAACTTCATAGGATGTCTTCCTGAGAACTCTAAGCACTCTTTTATTCACTCCAATGTGCATTTCACCTATGAAATCAATTCTGTTTTTGAGTGTTATTTTGCTTTTGATCAATTAGAACTTAGGTACTGATTTTTTTTACTTTGTCTCAATTCTAAATTTTGTTTTTAGTTGCTTTCTAATGTTGTTCTTAATTACTTCTTTTTAGAGTAGGATTTGATGATTCATTTTAGGTTTTATGTTTTACATTCTAATTCAGATTTGATGCTTAGTTTAGGAATATCTCGTGACTGTTAATGTATTCTTTTATACTTAGGTTTTGCTTCTGTTCTGCATTTCTATTTCAAAGATTGTCTTTCCTTATTTTTTTTAGCATTTGAGTTTTGTTTAGATTGTATCGTATGTTATGTTTCAGTTGTAGGAAGTTATAGTAAATAGGTTTTATTTCTGTTTTGAGTAGTTTAGACTGTTATTTTCTTTTCTTTAATTACATTTCAATTTCTTTATTCTTTTAAATAGATTTTAGTTTAGATTAGTTTCAATTCTTTTATTTTAGTTTCATTCATTTTAAATGTCCCTACCTGTTTAGTAGTTAGTAAGTAAATAATTAGTAAATAAATACAAGACTTAACTCTACATTTTAAAACTTAATTGTGTTGAGTCCTAGGATTGATATTCTGGTTGCCCTATGCTACATTAGTGGGGACCGGACTTTGTTCTGCCTTAGGTGAGTAAAAGGCAGTTTAACAGTCATGAATGAAACAACTAAGAAATAGAGGGGTGTGCATATGGTGTAGTTTGGCTAAGCAAGCATACCTAACTAAGGAAGGGGGATAAAGGAGGCAAGAAAGGTCTCTAGACTAGTGACTTTCAAGCAAAGAGGGGGTTGGAGTAATCTCAACATCATAACTATATATTGCTCAATGAAAACACAGGAAACACTAGAGGGGTGAATAATGTTTCTAAAACTTTTCGCAAATGGTGTCTGATAGGTTTTGGAATGATTGATAGACAAAAGGTATGTTCAGACAATGGTGTTTCAAAAGAAACTTTATTGAACCGTTTGAAGAAGTATAGCAATAAAGCACATATTTTATACTAGTTCACTCAACCTAAGCTACATCGAATTCTCCCTTAAGAACTCTTAAAGAGTTCCACTAATCTTCAAGAAGATTACACGAGTTTTACCTCTCTAGGTTTACAACGAGTATACTCGTCACTCCCGGTTCACCTAGTCAACACGACTAGTTTGAGTTCAACCACTCTTGTATACAAGTATTTTAACTACTTATGGTTCAATCCTAGATAACTAGTATAAATGGCTTAACTCAACTAAGTTAAACACCAAGTGTTTTAATTCTCTTGAGAATATACAACATAAACAATGTTGTGAGCAAATATGGATTAGTAACTCTTAAAGAGATGATGGAAACAATACAAAGAAATATGAGATTTTGCTAAGGTTCTTCTTGTTGTAAGAATCAGTACCTATTTTGCGCAGCAGAAATATTAAAACAGAGTTCGATACAGATTGTTAAAAGCAAAGAGCTTGTTTGGTCACTTTAGAAAAATGGTTCCTTTAATTTTCTCTTAAACGTTTTATCAAATTGTTGATGAGCAGAAAATATAAAGAGTGCAGGGAGTAGAAAAATCACACAAATGATTTTTATCCTGGTTCGAATCAAAAGATTCTATGTCCAGTCGTTAATCACTATGAATAGTGATTAACTTTTTCACTAAAACAGTTTCATGGTTACATTGAAAGTGAATAGAAAATAACAATAACAAGAACACCTTCCTTCGACAAACGAACCGGAAGAGTGCAGCAAGAACCTTCCTTCGACAAACGAACCGGAAGAGCTTCCTTCGACAAACGAACCGAAAGTAACAGCTCTGTCAACTTGAAGAGAACCGCTCCGACCTTTGACACACAAAGCGCGAGCTTCTCCTATTCACAAGACTTGACAAGAGCAGGAACTGGCACTTGAAAACTTCCTCATATTTCACTGTATTCTCAATTTCGCAGAGTTATCTTCTAAAGTGTTTGGCAAGGTTTATATAGGCTACTGGTCCGAAACTGAAACGAAATATTACAACTGCCAGTGAAATCGATTATTGTAAGTGATAATCGATTATATGCGAGACATGGAACAGTTTGGGTTTTTAACTCTTCAACCGATCAGCTCGAGTTCTTCATCTTCTGCCGCTCGGTTTGGTTTGTCACAGCCTCCTGTCATTCGGTCTTCAACTATGTTTGGTCTGAGCCCTTATCACCTTTTGTCGTTCGGCTTGGTTACTTATATCTTTCCAATTTTTGGTGCTAGCTGCTCGGTCTCAGTCATTCCTCGCTACCGCTTGGTCCGAACTACTTGGTCTTAGTCAAGTCTTAAACCGTTCGGTCTTTTACTACGTTCGGCCTTCAATTGTTACGACCGTTCGGTCTAATTTATGCCTTTGCTCTCAACTTCAGCGTCCACCCGCTCGGTCTCGTTCATGCCCCACTTGATCTTGGTCATGCCTTCTACCATTCGATGTTTACCGCTCGGTTCAATTGTTACGATCGTTCGGTCTTAGATGCTCGGTCCTGGTGTCTTTTCTTATACAGAAGTGATTTTAAACTTCATACAACAAGAGTCTTCATATACTTCACTTTGTAGCATCATCAAAATCATTAACTTCAAGACACCAATGCTCCACATTGGTAACACTTCTCCCTTCAAACGATATATGAGCACCGTAAGCTTATTTGAGTGTTCACGAGATCACAATTTAATCCTTCTTATCTTCTTTTCAAGCATCCATCTATTTATAGCTTTTCTTGAGAGATGGTCGTTAGATAGAGAGGTTGACTTCATGGACCGGGTAGCCTTTAGGTAAGAAATCAGGCTCAAGTCTACTTTGTAGAGGTACACTGTTTTATCATATCCTTTATCCAAACATAGCTTGTACGATTTGTCAAAGCATAAATCTTCAAGGGAAGCATTCCCAAAATGTTCTTCATATCTCTCAATGTCGTTTTTTTTAATGTAGTGATTCTGATAAAGTCTTTATACTTTTGTGATATGCACAAATATCAAGAACAAAGTATACAAGCATTGAAACACTTTATCATTCATGCATTAAATATTTTAATTATTGATAAGTGCTAGGTTGTATTACGTGTTCGAAACATTTTATCATTTTTCATTTCATCAATAAATGCATAATAAAGCATTCAACATATATGATCATCAAATGGTGTAAAACATTAGATGCTTTTATCAAAAGCTATTTGAGATATGCAGTGTTTAGCGATCTTTTATTAGACGGTACGTTTCATAAGACGCTTGTTTGAACTTAACATTATTTTTGAATAAAACATATTTTAAGCTTCAATACAGTCATAGAGATAGACACTTTTTATTCATAAAACGCTAGCTTATAAGACGTTGTTTGCTTAGGCATTTAGATGTTGTTTGTAAAACGTTGTGTGTTACCTATATCATCTTATTAGATGTTTCATTGAGAAAGATGTTTCCTTTTATTAAACATTGTTTATAAAGCTTTGTTCACAAGACACTATAGTCTATAAATCATTATTATAAGCTGGATTTCATCTATAAAAGATGTTCCAAAATATTTTTCTATTAGAGTTATTTCTTTTAAATAGACTTTCATTCAAAGCGATATTTCGTTTAATGCTTTTTGTTAAACTTCAAAACTTGGGTTGCTAGATAAACTAGTCTTTAGACGATCTTGTCTTAACACTCAAAACTGATTTTTACATGGGGTGGATTACTGAATTTAAAATGAATTCAGACTCCCTAATCAAACCTAATTTTCATGATGATCATCAGGCATTATACGTGGATCACAAGACACGTGTAAAAGCATGTGAAACACATTAAACATATGGGAAAAACGCGTAATGAGTGATGTTGTGACAGTATGACGTTGGTGTTAAGTGAGATTTGAGGTCGTTGAGCACGATGCAACTTACTAAGTGTGAAAAGCTCTCTAGACTCACTTGCACTGAGCGCCCTCTGGTTTTCGCTAAGCAAGAGCTTGTTGGACGCGCCAACAACCTTGTTGGGCAAGCTTTGGCTGATCCATCTCCCTTCTTTATTACATTCTCACATCTGTTTGAATCCTTTCTAAGCCACACTTCTAGTACGGGTTCCATTGGTTGGACCTAAGTCATAATCTCCTCTCTCTTGAGAAGGATTTTTCCTGAAATCTGGAGGGTCGACTTTATTTTGTAAGAGCATGGTTTTATTTTTGAAGAACCTCCTATTATTCTTGGGAGTAGGTCATCTTTGGATGGTTTTATTTTTCTTGTAATCCATATGAACTCCTCTTGAATCAAATGTCATTCTGCAGTAACCATAAAATAAACATTCAATAAATTTTGGTTCCACAAACAAGGTATATATAAAAATAATATTAGAAGAATGCCTTATTGCGTTTTGAATGATATCTTGGAGAACATTTTGAAGCCCTTCTTCATAAATTTGTCTTGCCACGACTTTAGTGCCACTTGAGGTCTTGAGCCACGAAAGAAAATTCACCAATGAAGGTTTCCTTAAGCCATCAACTAAGGCTTGAGCCATAGGAGAGTGCTTCATTATTAAGCAACCTTAAGTAGCTCAAGCCCAGATCTTCATAGCCTGAGTCATAGAGGAAACCCATCAAGGGAGGAAACCTCAGTGTTGGAGCCATGAGCCACCGCTTGAGTCGTGTTGCGAAAAGTTTATAAATACAAGTACCATGGAAAGATTTTGGGAAGTGGAGAGAGAGAAGCTAGAGAGATCCAGAAGAGAACTGGACTTCGGTCTTAGCCACATAGGGTGATTTTAGAGAAAAATTCTAGTGAGTGTCTCACATAATCCTTGTACTTCAAAGACAAATCCTTAAAGGATTGGGATATGCTTTCCTCTTTGTTTGTAATTCTTTCTAACTTCATAAGTAGTTAAATCTGCATGTGTTGGAGCATGATGTAGCATATTCAAACTCTCTTGTATTTGGTGACATTTTTATGCAATTTTCATTTGATTTAAAGTGGTTAATTGATTTGTGCTTGATTTTGGGATGAACTAATCACTTATCTTGTTTAATTGGCTTGAGGTGTAAAGGCATCTAGTCTTGAGTTGTGGTTCAATCAATTTTCTTGTGTGTTTATGGTTGAAATAGGCCAGAGATGTGTAGTTGAAATAGTCTTATTCTCAATGCAAATGAGTCGTACGCGATCACTTCTAGGTTGCATACTGGATAATAGGCAAGATACTAGTCTTTGGGTACCAGGATGGCCTTGGAGTACCATAAAGAGCACTCCCAGGACTTAATCATGTGAAAGCTGTAGACTTGAAGGAAGATCAAATGCAAGAGATGGTGAATTTGTGAAATTAAACTCCAATACGATTTTTAGTAATAAAATCACTCATTTGATAGCTTAAATTGGTTTCTAGATTAACGTGACAACACTCTCACTCTCCACTCTCACACTTTTTACATAAAAATAATCTCATATTAGATCAAACTGATCATAACACTTTTATTTTCGCCAAATCCCTATGGATACAACACTTGTTTACTACATCAACCTAGTATATTTGTTGGTAGATTCCTGGCCTTGCTTAAGTCGCAAAAGGAACAAGTTTTTGGTGTCGTTGTCGAAGATTTGAGTCGAGAAATCTTTGTTAGATCTAATTAGTCATTGTATAAATTTGTATACTACTGCGAAAAGAAGTAACCTATTTTATTTTTGTGTTATTTTTTTATTTTATGGTTATTATTTCATTGATTTTCATCATTATTTATGCATAAATTTGGTTCTATAAAGTTTCTCACTGTTTCTAGTTTTTGTGTATGCAAAGAAGAAGAGAAAAGAGAAAGAGAGGGACCTTAAGCCTGAAAAAATGAGAGAAGAAAAAGAAGTAGAGTGTGAGCGAAAATCTGAGAAAGAGAAAGAAAAACATTATGCAGAAAAAGAAAAAGAGAGAATACGAAGAGAAAGTGAGTGAAAAAGAAAGAGAGATTATGAGAGAATACACAAAAAAGGAGAATTAAGCAAAAGGAAATCATTCATGAATGATAACCCTTATGTTACTCACTTATAATATCCTCATGGACCAACAAAGAAAGATAAATAAAGACAATTCAAGATATTCTTATATATGATCAAGAAGTTATAGATCAACATGTCATTTATGGAAGCTATAGAGCATATGCCTACTTATGCAAAACTCATAAAGGATTTGTTCACCACGAAAAGAAGAATCTTAGCAGAAGAGACTAGGGAGTTAAAGGCTGGATGTAGTGCTATAATACAAAAACCTCTACAACAGAAAACAATTGATCCAGGTAGTTTGACATTGTCTACTATAATTGGACAATTAAAGGTTGGACGAGCCTTGCTAGACCTTGGAGCAAGCATCAATCTCATACCATTGTCCATGATTGAAAATATTGGTAATATGGAGATCCTACCTGCAAGAATGACGTTAAAACTAGTTGACAGATCAGTGAAGCATCCATATGGAATTGTAGAAGGCATGTTGGTAGAAGTAGATAAATTTTACTTCCATGTAGATTTTGTAGTTATGGATATAGAAGAAGATGATTGAAAACTCAACTTACTCAAACGGAGAAATTAATTAGTCTATATTGAAGAGTTCGTCACAATGATCAATCTCATTATCTCGATTTTTCAATTAGACGAGCAGAGAAGAAAAATCCTTAGAGAGAAGTCAGAGAATTCTAGAAAAACTATTTCTAAAAAGATGATGTGTTTTAAAATAATGAAACTAGTTTATAACAAAACTATTTATATTTAAATCATTTAATATTAAAATAACAATCTCACTATTTTTAAACTACTACCACTTCTAAAATATCATTTTCTAAATCTTTAAAATTTATATATAATTTTACTTTTTAGAATATATATATATATATATATATATATATATATATATATATATATATATATATATATATTATAAATCACCTCTTTTTTTCTCAATTTTGTGGTCTAGAGATCAATCAAAATTGATCAATGTCACCCTTTTTTGTTTATCTTATTATAAAATTAAATAAAAGTAATCGTAGAATATTTAAAATTTATAATCAGTTGATTTAAAATTAAATTTCTTTAATTCAGTTTACTTTATGTAAGTTAAAATTATTTTTTTTTACCAAATTTAACGTGTGAGTTAGCTCATTAAATTTTTAAAATAAAAATATTAATGACGTTTTAATTAATAATTTTATATATTATGCCTATAATCAATTAAACATGTAAATAACTAATCAATGTTAAAAGTTTTAATTTTTTTTAAGTTATACTTCTTATTTTAATATGAAAAACCGTTCTTTCACTTAACCTAATATGAAGCAATTAGATAAATAATTAAATCATATGTTACAATCCATTTCAAGCATTCCAATTTTAATAATTATATAAAGAATTTTACCATATTAAAATAATATTTTTAACTAGTTTATTTTATTTATTATTTTTTATTTGTCTTTCAAATGTTTAATATTTACATATGATATCAATGTTTCAACCTCAGATTTATTAAAATAATGTTGTTAAGATTAATCTTCATATTTAAGTAAATATTCAATTTAAAACTTTACCTTTGTTGTTGAAAAAAAAACATATTTAAATTATTCTTTAACTTCTAAAACTATTAGATTTATCAATATATAAAAAATGTATAAGAGTGTTAAAAATAGAGAACTTATCTAAATTATTCTTGACTTTCTTTGACTTTAAAGTTATTAAATTTATCAAAATATTTTTCTATTACTTTACAATACTAACAAATTAAATCTCTAAATGATCTCCATTTTATAGATTTCTAAAGGGAATATTAAAGGCACCAAAAAAGAAATAATTGGTTAAGGGACAAAGCCAATATTAGAAAGGCAAAACAAAAAGAACCCGACCACAGTGGGAGTCGAACCCACGACCTTCTGATCCGAAGTCAGACGCGCTAATCCACTGCGCTATGCGGTCCTACGTTGAACGCTTCTTCTTTATTAATTATCATAGTAACTTTTGTTTTCAGAATTGTTTCCCAGAATAATTTCATTTTTCCTCCATGGAAATTTGAATAGCATGCAGAATTTAAAAGGTCTAATTTCATAAGATCAAATCTTCTGAACCTTCTATGACTTAGGATATGTTTTGAGAAAAATTTTCACCAATAATTTAGAAAAAAAATGAAATTAACTTTTTCACAAATAAAACTAATTTAAAAAGTTTTTCCATAAATTTTATTTAAGTTACGATTTTTTTTTATTTTTTTTAAAACATTCACGAAGAAATTTATCAAAACATTGATTGTTGTTATTAGAGTACAATATTCTTGCTTTGTTAGTTGAGGCTAGCGTTGTTGACTTCCTCACAATTATTGTGTGCAAAACAAAATTTGACCTTCCTGTCTATTCACAGGCCGATGCAAGAAAACGAGAATTTTAGTTTTTCAGATATTTATTGATTCATACACTTATAAAACGGAGTGCAGACAGAGACCTTTGATATACAGATATAAAATTAAAAAAAAAAACTAGCTAAATAATTTGTATTTTCAAATTATATTTAATATTATAAATAAAAGTGCAAGTATTACTTATTTTTAACTTTTAAAGATGAAAATTTTAAATATCATATTTTTTAAAATTACACGCAATAACTAATATAAGTTT
This sequence comes from Vigna angularis, assembly GCF_016808095.1. Taxonomy (NCBI): domain Eukaryota; kingdom Viridiplantae; phylum Streptophyta; class Magnoliopsida; order Fabales; family Fabaceae; genus Vigna; species Vigna angularis. Next base: position 14,184,741 of record NC_068973.1, on the reverse strand, counting down.
AATTATAATTTGTGGCCCTATATTTTATAAGTCCATAACTTTGGCCCCTAATTTATTTTTCATAAGTATCATGCAATTCTTTTTTCCAATTTTACTATGTTATGTTTATAGTAAAACAAGTTACAAGTAATTGAACTGGAAATTAAACAAAATTAAAAATAATAAAATTTTAAGAGGTTAAAAATGCGTAAAACAAAATTTAAAGACCAAAATAGCTTACTATGAGAATATAAAGGACTAAAATTGCGAAAAAGAAAAAGGAATAAGGACCAAAGTTGCAAATTCTATAAAATATATGAACCAAAATTACAATTAAATTAAAAATACAACAACTGAAATATCATAGACAGGTATTTATGGGTGAAAATATGAAAAATAATTATTTTAGTTAAAAAACATTCTTTAAATGGTAAAATTGAAAAACAAATGTGGATAAAAAATGGAAAATCCCTTTGTATGTATATATAGGTATAAATAATGAATTATACATAAATATTTTATTGCATTTATTAAACGTAATTGATTATAATTTTTATATAATCAATTATATTTAAATATTATTGGCTTGTGGTCTTAAAATTTCTTGGTTTATAAATGGTTTATTAACTTTTTCCCTAAATGGTAAGATGAGTTCAAGATTTTGTTTGAACTAAGATATATAAAAATAAGGACGACTCATTTGATTTACTTTGTTAGTTTCAAGGTGAATGATGTTGGTAGGTTATTAATATTTTGAAAATTAAAGTATACCGATTACGTTTAATTTGAGAGTTTGTTTATGAAAAAATAACTTGAGCTAAAATCATAAGTATTTGAATTTTTAGGTTTAAGTATTTGATAAATGTATATTTATGCCATATTTAACCTAAATTCTTAATTATTTTTTTTATTTTAATAGAATATTTTAATTAAGATTTGTTATAATTGAGTTTATTTAGCATGTGATAAAAAATATAAAATAATTTTTCAATTGTATAAATATTTTAGGATATTTTGACGTATGTTAGTGTAGCTGCAACTAAGTTGAACTTATTAAGGTGTGGAAATAAATTGGTTAAATTTTCATAACACCTTAAAGATAAATCCAAGAATAGCATATAATCAAGATCACAAGAAGTCAATCCAAGCATAGCATGAAAAAGTGAAGAAATTTGGCTAAGCTAAGAGGATGGAATAAGCAACAAAATTTGGATCTTGTAGTTTTCTCTATTGTTTATATCAAAAGGTTTTTGATAATTGATAAATGTTTATGATTAAAGATATTTTGGGAAAAACACATCTTAATATATTTATTTGATATTGTTAAATAATTACTTTATTTAACTATATCAATAAATATCAAGATAATATTTGCCAAAATTTTTTTAGTCTAGCAAATATATTCTCAAATATTTTTAGATCTCCGCAACAATCAAATATATTTTGAAGATATTGGATTATTTATAAGATAATTGGAGGAGATTACATTATCATAAAGAAGATTATAACAACAGAAAAGTCTGAAACAAAGCGCAATCCAATTTCTATATAAAGAGACATAAGGAAACACTTTAGAGGAGCTTAGGAACCCTTTGGGGGTTCAAATTTCATCCACCCTCTCTTCTCTCATGTTCTCTACCCTCTCTTCTTATATTTTCATGTTATTTGAACATTCCATGGAGTGCTAAGCCTCTAGGGTTGATTCTATTATAATTTCATTATGGATTCTAAGGTTAAGTTGAATTAATGAATTTGATTCTTTTGATTATTGATTTGAGTTATTCTTCTTTTATGTCTTTCATCTCTCAATCATATTAAAAGCAATGATTTTTCCATCATAAGGTGTTTGAATCTTCATGCATATTAATCATATGAGTTCAAGGATTTTTAGGTTTGATAGAGAATTTACTTTGATTGAATTTAGGAACTTTTATATGATTAAATGGGTTTTTGCTACTAATTGAGAATGTATTTTGATTATTGGTAAGAATTTGAACTACAATTAATTGAGAATTTACTTTGATTAATTAGCTTTTGATTTGGTTAGGAATTTTAAGAATAGACATGATTAAACACAATAGGATTTGATTAAGAATGTACTTTGGTTGAATTCATTGTGAATAATTTAGAAAGGTCTTGCATTTGATTGAGAATCTACTTTGGTTGATTGTATGATCGCCCTCAAGTTAATTGCGAATGTATTTTAATTAATTTGAAACTCAAACAATAATCAATTGAACAATGATATGCAGATAATTGATGATGAATCTATCTTGGAAAAGCAGTGAAATTAACCTAATTCATTATAATTGTTTCTAAGTTATTTATTTGTTCTTCAAACATTAACTTCATTAGCATAATTTCTCACTTTCATTCTTGAGCATTACATAACATTCATAAGAGTCAATTATTGAAAAGCAATTTCGTATTCATTGAGAGACGACTCAGGGTTACTTTAACCTTATCTACTTTCTTGAATACTACTTGGCAATACTCAAGTTGTGTAAGGACCTAAATTTTTAATATTTTAAAAAGGGGATGGGGGGGAGCAATCTGAGAAGCACCAGCCACCCATAGAAAGAGGAAGTTTTGTTTTATTTGGAAAATGGGGAGCAAACGTCCAGGTTTTGCTCTCATTTTTGGCACCATTCAACAAGCTTTGTGCATAGGTGATAAAAGGGGGTAAGGGGTTCTGCACGGGGCAGTAAAATACTGGCTGCAATTTTTGTCAGAGAGGTGAAGTTCAGAGGTGCTGGTATTGCAAAGAGGCCTTGGTGCTAAAAGTCTTAAAGGAGATAAATTCAAGGTTTGCAAAGAGAGTCTTCAAGAGGTAAGGGGAGCTAGATCTTTTGTTTGATTGTTGATATATACTGTGTTTGATGCAAATCTGGAAATTTGGGGATGAAAATTTGGGGTTTCTGGGTTTCTGGAAATCTCAGTTCGATTCTGCAGAATTCTGCAGAACGTGCGTTCGTTCCAAATGGCTCGACCAATTAGTGGTCGGCCAAATAGTACGCGCGTTCGGTTTTGGTGTTACGAAAATTCGCGTTCGTCCTTAAATATTAAATTGAGCGTTCGTCCTTCATGGTGAGTGTAGCGTTCGGTCTTAGTAACTTAGTGATTGTACGTTCGCCAAACAGTATGTGTTCGTTCAAACAATGTTTATCTATATGATCTTGTAGTATTTGAACCATATATACGTTCGTCCAAACCGAGTCAGTCGGACTACGTTCATTTTCTTACCGCTCGTCCCAACAGTATTTGACCTCGTAATATTTGATCTATATACGTTCGTCCAAAAGGTGTTTACCTATTTGTTTTCGTAGAAATTGATCTATGTGCGTTCGTCCAAACTGTGTTAGTCTGACTATGTTCACTTTTCTTACTGCTCGTCCAAACAAAAATTTGTATTTGATCCATATATGCGTTCGTCCAAAACAGTATTTGTTTCTCGTAAGATTTTATCCATATGTGCGTTCGTCCAAAAAGAATTCGTAGTGATCTGATAGTGATCTGATAGTGTTCGGCTTTTTGAGCGTTCGTCCAGACAGTATTCCTAATGATCAGATAGTGTTCGTCTTTTTGAGCGTTCGTCCCTTTGTAGCAGCGAGCGTTCGGTCTTAATGTTGCTGGTTCTCAGGCAGCGAGCGTCATAGGTATTAGTGAGCGTTCGGTCTTGATGTTGCTGGTTCTCAGTTAGCGAGCGTCCCTGCGTAGTAGCGAGCGTTCCTATTAATAGCGTTCGGTTTCATAACGTTCGTCCAAACTGTACTCGACCTTACAGTTTGCAATCTGATAGCGTACGTTCTTGTAGCGTTCGTCCTAAGCTTTTAATGTTGGGTTCCAAGGCTAATTGTTGTTGTTTTGGATTGAATTAAGTGTGTGAAATGATTAGTATGATCGTGGAAATGAATTATTCTAAAAGTATATGAGATATGTTGGATTTGATGTGATATTATGGGGGTATCTGATTATTCATGACTTGGGATAAGGTTTAAAGTAACAGTATGATTCATAGACGTAATTCCATGATCCTCAAGGAGAGGATACATGGTGGTGTTTTGGGGTTGTATAGAATGATTACATGGTAGCTCAGTTTTGGGGGTCATCCTGAAACTCCAATGGTCTTTCTTCTCATGTAGAGAGGATTGAACCATGTGGTGAGGAGTAGCAGGAGGTCCTAGTCTTGGGTGCTTCCATATGATCCAAGGTGAGTGATAACGGATTAACCTCGTGATTGTGGCCGGGCGGTAGTGCCCAAAGTTTCACCAGGCGGTAGTGCCAGGGCGGTAGTGCCCAAGTTTCATAAAGCCACCACGAGTGCAAGACCCGCCATAGCTCGGTAATCATTCTAGTCCGGACGAGTCGGGGTATAAAGTAACAAGTCTTGTGATGTTAGTTTACCATGTTTGGATGACTTTTGCATGTTGTGTGAGTGGGTGAAATTTTGGTTTAATGAGTATGCTCTAATTGTTCTTTTATACGAATCTAAGTATGATAACATGAATAAATTGTGCTATATGTGTAACATGCTTTTTATATCTAGCTCACCCTTGCATTGTTTGTGTTGTGTGCTGTTTGGGTATGATTCTTTGGCGATGATCATCCACTTGGATGGGAGCAAATGTTGTCGCGGAGATTCCCTTGGAGCAAGAGCTGGAGGTTACTGAAGTTGCGGAGTAGTCTTCTTAGGAATTTCCTGATTGAACACTTGTAGTGTTTAATCCTTTCAACTGTTCAAGTTTAAATTTTCAGTTTCTTTTATTTCTGGATGACTGTAATTTCACATTTAGTTACACGTCATACTCCGACTGTTCTCTATACTTGGATGTTAACGTCTTTATTATATAATATTGGTTATTATATAATCGGGATGTTACATTAATGGTATCAGAGCAGTTCTTCCTTAGGAACCTGTAGGTTGTGGGTGTGCACTGTTTGCGAGTGTATATTCTGGTCATTGTGTAAGAAGTTATATAAGTTTCTTTGAGTTAGACTAATAGTCTTTCTCTCTGTGTGAACAGAAGATGGCATCTAGATCTCCTCCTTCCTTAAGTGTTGATCTGTCTGACTCTAATCAGATGTTGAATGCGGTACTTCAGGCATTGCAACAACAAAATGCTGCATTGGTGCAACAAAAGACCATTGCGTTACAGAATCTAGAAGTCGCGAGGGTATCTGCCGAGAACGCGAGAGTGGCCTCTAAGAACATTCAAAAACAATTCATTGAAGTGTTGACTAGTGGCAGAACCACTCAAGGTGCTTTTCCCTCTGTCATTCCTGTTTAAGAGTGGAGCCTAGAGAATTTTCTTCTACACAACTAAATTTTGTGGCGATACTAGTGTCGATGAAGTAGACCCATGGTTTAGAGATTTTGGATGTGAATCGAAATCAAAGTCGAGTTGACAAGACTCAGAAGAACAAATCATTTGGGGAAAAGCAAGGCAAGAAACCCTATCAGCAACCCCAACCGCTTGTACCTACATCAATAACGTGTTATCAAGGTGGTGGTGTTCACTACGAGAGAGACTACCCTAAACTCGGGGTGAAGATTGAAGAGAAGGAATGCTTTGTTTAGAATACTTTAGTATACTAGTGAGTGATCAAGGATTCGAACTGGTGGTTTTACCCCAGCATCAGGACAAATCCCGACCAGTTCAGTTTGTGTTGGATGCTCAATTATCGTCGCCGGATGCAAGTTCATGGTGAACTTGATCTCTTTATCTCTTCAAGGCCTGGATGTCATTCTGGGAATGGATTGGTTGACTGTCAACCATATTCTTCTTGACTGTGGTCGAAAGTAGTTGGTGTTTCCCGACTCAGATGGTTTGGAGCTGATCTCGATCAAGGAAGTCTTGACGGATGTTAGGAATGGAGCCATTGTTTTGTGGTGTTAGCTCAACGGAAATTGTGATATATAAGTATATACGAGTTAGGGTGTTTCAAATTCAATTGTGATGCTTTAATGGTTATATTGCTTGGTGCGGTTAGTGGTATAATTTGTGCAAATACTTTGAAGGAATTAAATTTTATTTTTGGAAATGAATAAGACAATAGTGTATGATATGACAAATATCATATATTTCATTAACTCAAGTCTATAAGGTCATGGGGACTACATATTTTTCCAAATCTCATAGTTATAACCAGATACCTTAATATTCGTGTGAAAATGGTACCACCCACGTTAAACAAACATACATAAAGAGCAAAGCAGATAAAGGTCATACATTGCATAATTAAAATAAAATGTTCGCGAGTTGGCCACAAGTGACCATTAAGAGTACAGTCCATAAAATACAGTAAATAAATAAAAATAATCCCCTTAAGGAGACTGCTGATTGGCGAGCGACAACCTCAAGGAAAGCTTTGTGGAAGGAGCTTGGGTGCGAAACGGCATGGGTTGAGTAACTCTCTCTTCTTCTTTGCGTATAACGGGAATGGGAAAGAGATCTAAGAGCTTCGGAGTCTGTGGAAGTACCCATGAAGGATCTGCGGAAGTGAAAAAAAAATGGTAGTCAGAGTTAAATAAAATAAATAAAAGGGAAAGAAGAGGAAAGGAAAGAAGATTTACCATACATATATGGAGGAAGGAGGGAAAATGAAGATCCAGATGTACCAGGGATGCTTTGGTGCCAGCCTCGATTCTTCACCCGATTTCCATGGTTTTGAAACCAACAATAGACGCTGTATTCTCCGACTTCCCCGTACTCCTGGAATCGTCCTGTAATCTCGCAAACTTGATCTCGACTAGGATTGATGATCCCATGGTTGTAGATGTTTAGCAAGATTCTAACTTGTTCCGGGGTGGACCGCCATCGTTTATGAACTGTCTTGGCTTCCATATCCATTTTCTAAGTTTTTATGCATAAAGTAAAGTAAAAGTAAAAAGATTTATTACAGTGAAGTCAGGTTCCAATTTAAGTTAAGTTTTTCATTTTGCTTCTTCTTTTTAGTTCAATTTTCATTGTCCAATTTTTGAAGTCTCAATGTCCAAAAATAGATCTGTTTCACGGTCCTCGCAAATGTTCCTAAACGGATCTACATTCAAGTTTGTTCGTGTCCATTTTGTTCATACAAATAAAGTTTTCTTTTTCTAAGTTTCATTTTTATGGGGTACGTGGCGTTGTTCTACCCGATTGTCTCTGCCATACCTTCAAACGAAGGGAGATTAACGTCTGGTTTCCAGCCGATATACCCTTATCTTTGTTAAGACAGTGTGTTCTTAGTTTTAGTTAATAAAAAAATGAAAAATAGTAGAAGAAGAAAGCAAGTAAAGGAGCAGAAGTAAATAACAAGCGGAAAGTAAAGAAGAGAGCAGAATATAATTGCGAGTAATAAAAGCTCAGAAAAGAAAAAGTACATAAAAGGAAGCAGAGAGGAGAAAAGAAAGAAAAGAAGGAAGAAGTAAAGAAGAAGGAGAAGCGGGGTAAAGGAAAGGAAGAGATAAGAGAAAAGAAGTACTTACTCGCAACGAAGCAAAGCCTTGGAACATGAAGTTGAAGTTTGGCTGGAAAGGTTTTCGATCTCGCGTTCAAGCTCTCCGATCTCCAACACTCAGGCGTTCAGATCTCACAAACTCTCTCACTAAGAAGATCTCTCTCTCACACGCTCCAAAATCTCAACGTTTCCAAGTGTCACCCAACGCGGCTAGCACCTCATTTTATAGCAAAAAACCTCATTGTGCCCACAGTTCCGGTCATGCATACCGGATTCTTCAATAGTATCGGTTAAAGAAAAATAAAATAAAATAATAATAATAATAAAAATTTGGTAGTAGTATCTCATCTTTCCCACATTTTGGAAGTGTGAAATATTCATTAGTTGTAGTAATTTGAGATAAGATAGCATGTGACTCTACAAGGGAACTAGTGAATCTTATGGAACAGTCATGACCCCATTAGTTTCCTTGAAGTGATAAATTTTCGAGGACGAAAATTTTTGTGTTGGGGAGAATGTAAGGACCTAAATTTTTATTATTATAAAAAGGGGATGGGGGGGAGCAATCTGAGAAGCACCAGCCACCCATAGAAAGAGGAAGTTTTGTTTTATTTGGAAAATGGGGAGCAAACGTCCAGGTTTTGCTCTCATTTTTGGCACCATTCAACAAGCTTTGTGCATAGGTGATAAAAGGGGGTAAGGGGTTCTGCACGGGGGAGTAAAATACTTGCTGCAATTTTTGTCAGAGAGGTGAAGTTCAGAGTTGCTGGTATTGCAAAGAGGCCTTGATGCTAAAAGTCTTAAAGGAGATAAATTCAAGGTTTGCAAAGAGAGTCTTCAAGAGGTAAGGGGAGCTAGATCTTTTGTTTGATTGTTGATATATACTGTGTTTGATGCAAATCTGGAAATTTGGGGATGAAAATTTGGGGTTTCTGGGTTTCTGGAAATCTCAGTTCGATTCTGCAGAATTCTGCAGAACGCGCATTCGTTCCAAATGGCTCGACCAATTAGTGGTCGGCCAAATAGTACGCGCATTCGGTTTTGGTGTTACGAGAATTCGCGTTCGTCCTTAATTATTAAATTGAGCGTTCGTCCTTCATGGTGAGTGTAGCGTTCGGTCTTAGTAACTTAGTGATTGTACGTTCGCCAAACAGTATGTGTTCGTTCAAACAATGTTTATCTATATGATCTTGTAGTATTTGAACCATATATACGTTCGTCCAAACCGAGTCAGTCGGACTACGTTCATTTTCTTACCGCTCGTCCCAACAGTATTTGACCTCGTAATATTTGATCTATATACGTTCGTCCAAAAGGTGTTTACTTATTTGTTTTCGTAGAAATTGATCTATGTGCGTTCGTCCAAACTGTGTTAGTCTGACTATGTTCACTTTTCTTACTGCTCGTCCAAACAAAATTTGTATTTGATCCATATATGCGTTCGTCCAAAACAGTATTTGTTTCTCGTAAGATTTTATCCATATGTGCGTTCGTCCAAAAAGAATTCGTAGTGATCTGATAGTGATCTGATAGTGTTCGGCTTTTTGAGCGTTCGTCCAGACAGTATTCCTAATGATCAGATAGTGTTCATCTTTTTGAGCGTTCGTCCCTTTGTAGCAGCGAGCGTTCGGTCTTAATGTTGCTGGTTCTCAGGCAGCGAGCGTCATAGGTATTAGTGAGCGTTCGGTCTTGATGTTGCTGGTTCTCAGTTAGCGAGCGTCCCTGCGTAGTAGCGAGCGTTCCTATTAATAGCGTTCGGTTTCATAACGTTCGTCCAAACTGTACTCGACCTTACAGTTTGCAATCTGATAGCGTACGTTCTTGTAGCGTTCGTCCTAAGCTTTTAATGTTGGGTTCCAAGGCTAATTGTTGTTGTTTTGGATTGAATTAAGTGTGTGAAATGATTAGTATGATCGTGGAAATGAATTATTCTAAAAGTATATGAGATATGTTGGATTTGATGTGATATTATGGGGGTATCTGATTATTCATGACTTGGGATAAGGTTTAAAGTAACAGTATGATTCATAGACGTAATTCCATGATCCTCAAGGAGAGGATACATGGTGGTGTTTTGGGGTTGTATAGAATGATTACATGGTAGCTCAGTTTTGGGGGTCATCCTGAAACTCCAATGGTCTTTCTTCTCATGTAGAGAGGATTGAACCATGTGGTGAGGAGTAGCAGGAGGTCCTAGTCTTGGGTGCTTCCATATGATCCAAGGTGAGTGATAACGGATTAACCTCGTGATTGTGGCCGGGCGGTAGTGCCCAAAGTTTCACCAGGCGGTAGTGCCAGGGCGGTAGTGCCCAAGTTTCATAAAGCCACCACGAGTGCAAGACCCGCCATAGCTCGGTAATCATTCTAGTCCGGAAGAGTCGGGGTATAAAGTAACAAGTCTTGTGATGTTAGTTTACCATGTTTGGATGACTTTTGCATGTTGTGTGAGTGGGTGAAATTTTGGTTTAATGAGTATGCTCTAATTGTTCTTTTATACGAATCTAAGTATGATAACATGAATAAATTGTGCTATATGTGTAACATGCTTTTTATATCTAGCTCACCCTTGCATTGTTTGTGTTGTGTGCTGTTTGGGTATGATTCTTTGGCGATGATCATCCACTTGGATGGGAGCAAATGTTGTCGCGGAGATTCCCTTGGAGCAAGAGCTGGAGGTTACTGAAGTTGCGGAGTAGTCTTCTTAGGAATTTCCTGATTGAACACTTGTAGTGTTTAATCCTTTCAACTGTTCAAGTTTAAATTTTCAGTTTCTTTTATTTCTGGATGACTGTAATTTCACATTTAGTTACACGTCATACTCCGACTGTTCTCTATACTTGGATGTTAACGTCTTTATTATATAATATTGGTTATTATATAATCGGGATGTTACATTAATGGTATCAGAGCAGTTCTTCCTTAGGAACCTGTAGGTTGTGGGTGTGCACTGTTTGCGAGTGTATATTTTGGTCATTGTGTAAGAAGTTATATAAGTTTCTTTGAGTTAGACTAATCTTTCTCTCTGTGTGAACAGAAGATGGCATCTAGATCTCCTCCTTCCTTAAGTGTTGATCCGTCTAACTCTAATCAGATGTTGAATGCGGTACTTCAGGTATTGCAAGTTGTCTTGAAAAGTAGTATTAATTTGATAGCTTCAACGATAGCGTATCAGTATCATAAATATATGTTCTTTAACTCATCATCAATTATGTATTTTAAAAATGCATATGATGTTGCTCTTAAAAATACTAGTGATTGTATTAATCTTTGCAATGATAGTTGTTGTTCTAACATTTGCATATTTTTATTAACTAGAATTTCTTATTTTTACATAGTAAGATTATATTTTGTTGTTACCTCAACTTGGATAGGTACTGTCAACACCCAATTTCGTCCGGATAAATATAATTTATCACAAAAAAAAAATAATCAAAAATAAACCAAAATGAAAAAAACTATTTATTTTACTTTTTGCACCCCTAAATTTTCTTTTAAACACTTAATCCAATGGCCCAAAATAATCTCACTTTTTTTACTTCCTCACCACCCATCTTTTCTTATCACACCCCATTCTCCACATCACCATCCACCTCACCCTCCACATCATCTACTTTTTTCATTTACTTTTTCCACATCATTTCCATATTAATTTTATATATCAACTTTTCTAATTATTCCACTTACATTTTTTAATTATATCTTCTCCATCAACATTTTTTATTATCCATTTTTCTCCACCTTATTTTTCCACCCACTTTTTATATTATTTCTTTCACTTATTTTCCACATTAACTTTTACTATTCACTATATTTTATTTCACCCAATTTCTCCACCAACTTTTTATATTATTTCTTCCACTTAATTTCCACACCTAATTTCTCCACCAACTTTTTATATTATTTCTTTCACTTATTTTCCACATTAACTTTTACTATTCACTATATTTTATTTTACCTACTTTCTCCACCAACTTTTTATATTATTTCTTTCACTTAATTTCCATACCTAATTTCTCCACCACCTTTTTATATTATTTCTTTCACTTAATTTCCACACCTAATTTCTCCACCAAGTTTTTATATTATTTCTTTCACTTATTTTCCACATTAACTTTTACTATTCACTATATTTTATTTCACCTAATTTTTCCACAAACTTTTTATATTACTTCTTTCACTTATTTTCCACATTAACTTTTTCTATTCATCTTTTTTTTATTATATTTTATTTCATCTAAATTTTCCACCAACTTATTATATTATTTTTATTCATCAACTTTCTTCATCCTTAACTCTATAAATACCTACATTCTCTTCACTTCACACACACACAAAAATTACATAATATCCATATCTTCTCTCTCAAAATCTCTTCATTCCATCCCAAAACTCTACTTCATTTTTCTCTCACATTTTACTATTTCCTAATCTCTCTATACATAGTAAATCCCATACCACATTTCTACTACAAATTCATCTTCTTCACCATCAATCAACCTCTTCTCACAACTTATTACAAGCAAAGTCTTGCTTCATCTTTCAAATCTTTAACAAGGTACACATTTTCTTTTCATTCTACTTATATTCATTTTGATCATTTTTTAGTTCATAAATTTATCCTATTTTCTACCACAATTTTATCCTATGCTTTTTGATATTTTTACGTCATAGATATTTCAACTCATCTCTCTTTCTTAATAAAAAAAATAAAAAATATAAAACTTTAAAAACATGTAATAATAAATATCGGTATGAGTACTTGTGCGATCGTACGCATCAGCCTAGTACTCGTTACCCAAAATATAAAATAAACAAAAAAAAG